>NC_064848.1:201113241-201406343 GCF_024139225.1 Suncus etruscus | reverse complement strand
TATGTGTGGCAATAAAAAAAAATCTGAAGTATGGTAGCAATAAAGGGCCAAAGGTAACAGAACTATAATGTTGGTACAAAGAATTGACTCAAGGTTTGTATGAAAGGGACCTTGATGGAGGGAAACTAATACTGTGGTGATGATTGTGTTGTTGGAAATGATATGTGAGTGAATTTATCTTTAAGCACAATGCCTAGATAAAAATAAAATTTTTGAAAACAAAATAAAGTAAGAAAAGAGGAAATACTGCAATTAGTGAATAATGGCTAGAACTTGAAGACATTATGCTTAGTGAAGTGAGTCAAGGAGACAATACAAATAAATGGTCTCTCTCACATATGGAACATAAAGAAACATAATAAGGGAATAACAAATGGTCAGTGGAAACAGGTTCTGAGTGTTGATCGAAAGAAGTAAATTTGTCAAGGGAATGAAGTGGAAGTGAACTTGAGACACTGGAGAAGGGAAGCTGACATTCTGATAGTAGGTGTTACATTGGAACATCATATTCCCAGAACTCTATTTTAATAGTATTGTAAATCATGATGATTAAATAAAAATTGAGTGGGGGATAATATGTTTCTAGTGATATAGCCACTTTTCCCCCCACCATCAATCTATTTTTTTCTCTTCCTGCACAAGTCACTAAAACCTGATAATATTGCCATTTGGTTTTGGTATTTTGTATATGTTATCCATTGTGTATGTTATTCTCATTTTGCTTTTGGTGAGAATGAGTTTATTATTCTTGCTTCTTTATCTCCTGCTCCTTGCCCACTTTTTCCTCTCCACAAACCCTCTTCTTCCATTTGTTTTTCCATTTTAGGTACTTCCAACTATTTCTGTAAATTATTGTATGAAACCTTTGTACAGATATAGGTTAATTTGACTTTAGATATTAACAAATGAAAGTTTTAGAAAATCAAAACGTGAAAAATATATAAAAATTAGAGCTGACTAAACAGGATTCAAACTCAGGTCAATATTTTGTTAGTGTCTAAACTCTTTCTTATTTTACTCACTCATTCTGCAAATATTTTATATCATTTTGCATTTAATTATGATTCTGAGTGCCTAGTTAGAAACATAAATATAGCACAATATCTATGGCTAGGAAAGTTTGTATAGTGCATGTGTGATTTCTTGCATGTTTCTATATGCCAGACATATAAAAAGGAGTTTACAATGTGATAGTTGATATGGCCTTGAAGTAGTAACAAAATAATTTGGAAAATCAAATAAGATTGCACAGCAGGTGTAACACTTGCTCTATATTTTAATTATCACACCCCAATTCACCAATGGCAAAGACAGGAAGAATTTTAAAGTTCAAGATGAGACTTTTCTCTTTAGGGAAGGAACCCAAGATACTGTGGAGAATTGAAGGTTTTGAGCTCTCTACACTGTCTCTAGATGACACAGAAGAAGTATCTTGAAATAAAAACAACAAAACTTGGAACAAAGAAATAGTACAGAGGATCAGGTGCTTACCTTACTTGGGCCTAAATCCACTTCAGTCCCTGACACCATTTATGGTTCCCTAAGCATTTCTAGGAGTGATCCCTGAGCCCAGAATCAGGAATCAGTCCTGAATATTGCCAGGTATATTTAAAAAATGTCTCAAAATTTTATTTATAAATATTTCATCGGGACATCCAAGATGAAAGTGATGATAGGTCCAGAGGCTGGTTGAGACCTGCTTTTTAGGTCCTAAGCTGCCTGTTCATTGGCTATGGCTCAAAGAGTTGAAGGGGACAAAGAGAGGACTGGCTTATCCATAAATGTGCCCTTCTTCTGACCCCACTGCCTCTTAAAGCTCACCCCCTAATGTGGTCACAAGGCAGGGGTAGGGGAACAAGAGGTCTAGAATTTCAACATAACAATTTTAAGGGGATTCAAACATAACACAGGGAAAGGATCAAATGACCAGAGAAAGAGTTACTGGGAAGATGTGAAAGACAGAACTTTCCCTTCAGAACTTTATGGTCTCCTGATGTTTTATAGGAATATTCAAGCTAGTGAAACAAAAATAAAAATCAAAAACACTCGAAAAGTCAATTTCATTCACACATAGTCAACAATTATTTATGGAACTCTGACTATTGGAAAGAAGTTTGAGAAAACAATGGTAAAGGAGAGTCTCATTTGAGCCAAGTATTGAGGAAATATACTCACAGGGAGAAAAAGAACATAAAATCTAGGAAATGACATGTTTGAGGATGTTGTATAACTTTTATATAGCATGTAGTAGACACAGCTCATGGAGATAGCCAGGGAAGGAAGGAGGAGGAAGGATGAAGAAGGAACCCTGAGGATATTAGCTCTTTTTTTACTAAAAATTGTCGACTCAAACTATATGCAGAATTAGCAATTAGAAAAGAAATATTTACATGCAAGCAAAGAAGAATTATACTGCAGAGTGGTTTCCATATAGTACTTCTATTTTGCAACATTCTTTGAGTTTCCTGGGTAGAACTAACCCCATGCCATTCTCCCTTGAGGAACTACATGTCTGTTAAAAGACCAGTAGAGATTTATGTTCCCTATTTCCAGCCCTCAGGCAACACTCAGAAGTCAATGGGGATCCCATAAATGACAGAAAGAGCCAACATTCTTAGTCTGAGTTGACTTTTAGGGTGATGTTTGGGGTATTTCACTGGGAAAGGTCTCCTAAATGCTGTTGTCCTGTTAGGAGAGTCCTTAGGAATGAATAGCACAAATTGCTCTCTCTCTCTCTCTCTCTCTCTCTCTCTCTCTCTCTCTCTCTCTCTCTCTCTCTCTCTTTCTCTCTCCATCTACTGTGATAGTCTAGGTCTTGGTTCTAGTCTTTGATATCAGCTTCTGTAAAAACAACTCACTTTCATTGCTAAAATGTAAGGTTATTTCTAGAGTCCGAACTTGCATCAGTGCTCTAGTGCTTTGCCCAGAGAAATTCCTGCAAGCTGGTGAGACTTGGGTTTTGTGCTATTGGAGAATCAGTGACAGTGGAATCCTATATGAAAGGCTTCTCAGAACAAGTCTGAACTGGGACCTCAAAGGAAAAGCAGGTGGAGAGAGCTTCCTTTTTTTACTGGTCTATTTAATATTCTTTAACATGAATGTTAAACAGTTCAGATGCCCAGTTTTACAATGCATAGGTTGCAAAGCCCCAAACCTTTTCCACTCACTAGTAATGTCTATATTCAGGAGAGCTTAAAATGCAGTTTTGAAAATGATGATGAGAAATTGGTATTTAAGCTCTTTAAATATTTTTATGTAAAGCATAGTGATTTATAATATTATTTCTAGTTGAGTTTTAGACAATCACTCTCCTGCCCCAGCCTGCCCTCATAAGAGGGTTGTAAAAGTTTTGTGTCTCATGATTTCAGTGGTATTGATTCTGTGATCTGGATATTCGTTCTGTCCTTTCTTGACACCACCAATGTACCTGAATCCACTTGAACCCTGCCCCTCGTTATTTCACGTCTTTCTCCTCTTCCACTCTACTTCTTTTCTTCTCCTCACTATACTCTGAAATCAGTGTTCTAAACAATTCCTATTTAAACCATTGCATTCACCTTTTGGGGGGGGGGAAGGAGTTAAACCTGATGGTGCTTAGGATTTACTCCTGGCTTTGTTCTTGGAAATCACTCCTGGTTGGCTCAGGGGACCATAGGAGCTGGGTATGAAACCTGGATCAGCCTCAATCAAGAAACTCTACCGACTGCACTATCTCTCCAGCCCTGTATTAGCTTATTTGTGCTTAACAACACAGCACTTTTTACTAATTAGGTAAAAGACAGTTCTTCGAGATGGTTCATCTCTAAGTGGACAGGTGAAGCTGACAGTCTTAGGATACTTCATGATATCACCACAATAACTTCACCCTCAGATTCTGGTTTTTGATGTCTGGCTGCACATAGATTGTAGCTCACAAGGTTAATGGTTCTTGAAAACTAGTCTCATAAGCTAACCAAGTCATCACAACCTACTGAATGTGATGCAACAACGATTTGAAAAGGTTTCTGAGTTTGGTTTTGATTTTTTGAGTCACAACAAGCTGTGTTCAGGGCTTACTGCTGACTCTGCTCATATCAGGGCTCATTCCTAGTTACACTTGGGGGACAATAGAAGTTGTTGGGGATTGAACCTTGGTCAGCTACATGCAAGGAAAGTGGTCTGTTCACTGTACTATCTCTCTCGGCTCATCATACTAATTCTGAAAAGGAAGATGCTGGAAAGGGAATAAAATGTTTTATACCATTATGATAGCAAAAATAGTTCATTATTCTACTGCAAAATTTTATATTTATGAGGATAAAGATATATATATAGCAAAGTAGGGTGCTTGTGTTGCCTACAGCTAACCCAGGTTTGATCCTTGGTACTGGTTCATCCAAGCACTTCCAGAAATAATTCCTGAGTGAAGAGCAGAAATAACCCCTAAACATTTCAGTGTGTAACCCAACAAATAAAACTTAAATAACATTAATATAAAATGATATATTATTTGCTCAAATTATTTTTGATATTAAAAAGTTAATGTTTTATAGAATTAACTTAATTTGTTTCTAATCCCTACTGGGTTAAAATAGTGTAAATGTTTATGGTATTGATATACAAAATTTATGTCCTACACTACCATCAAAGCATCTGAGACTCTTTTTTTTTTTTTTTTTTTTGGTTTTTGGGTCACACCCGGTGACGCTCAGGGGTTACTCCTGGCTATGCGCTCAGAAGTCGCTCCTGGCTTGGGGGACCATATGGGACACCGGGGGATTGAACCGCAGTCCGTCCTAGGCTAGCGCAGGTAAGGCAGGCACCTTACCTTTAGCGCCACCGCCCGGCCCCACATCTGAGACTCTTTACCACTGTACTTTTTAAAAATCCTTGCACACAATTAATAAAATAATAGCCCAAAAGAGCTATTCACACATTTCATATATTCACAGATTTCAATTTGGAACCCACAAAATCATGCTGAATTCTTGGCAATGTAACACTGTTTTTATTCATGGCTATGATAAATGAGGTAGCCACCACAAGATCTTAGTGGACAGTTGGCTGTTAGCCTCTATACCTATATTCAAAATAAGAAGGACAAGGTATGACTCTATTCTGGTGTGAGGGGGTGGGGCTGGCTGAGTAGACTCAGCAAGTCTATCTTTTCTCTCAACAACTTCTTCTTCTTCTTCTTCTTCTTCTTCTTCTTCTTCTTCTTCTTCTTCTTCTTCTTCTTCTTCTTCTTCTTCTTCTTCTTCTTCTCCTCTTCCTCCTCCTCCTCCTCTCCTCCTCCTCCTCCTCCTCCTCTCCTTCTTCTTCACCACACCTGGTGACACTCAGGGGTTACTCCTGGCAATGCATTCAGAAATCGCTCCTGGCTTAAGGGACCATATGGGATGCCTGGGATTGATCCCAGGTCCATCCTGGGTCCACCGTGTGCAAGGTCAATGCCCCACTGCTATGCTATCACCCCATTCAACTTCTTTTTCTAAGTCTACAATGTGGACAACTAATTTGCTAACTTTTCATTCCTGAAAGCACGGTCTGGAGACAGGAGTGATTTTAATCTTCGCCCTTGCTTGAAAAACCAGAGAATACAAATTTCAGAATGTCTCCTTATGTTTATTTTTATTTATTTGGGCAGTGTTCAGAGGTTATCCCTAGTTCTGTGCTCAGGAGTGACTTGAGCACAGTATGTGATTACCAAGTGCAATGCAAGGGATTAAGTCAAAATGGTAGCATTCAAGGCATGTTACTTCTGGTACTCTCTCTCCAGCTCTGAAGGAAGCTTCAGATTTTTAGCGACCACAAACAAATGCCAGATGGTAGATCAAACAATTCTCCCAACTAGTCAGACAGCCTCTTGTGTCCAGGCCAGAATTTTTTTTGTAAAGAAATTGGTTTTGTAACAAATTCATTCTTTTTGAAACAGCAAACTTGCAAAGTCCTTGGAGTTTTTACAAAGCAAAGTTGACAGGCTCAGACAATCCCGGCATTTTGAGAGGTCATAACAATTTTGGGAACACCCAAATCTGTGACCTTATTTTGGTAAGGGTATGGAAGATCATAACAACTTGGAGGTATGTCAGGAATGAGAAAGAAAAAGTACCAGTATTGTCATTTCTGCAAACTCACAAAAGGGTTGAACAGGATAACTTAGATATATTTGGTATGCAAGGCTTGAGCTTTCAGTTTCAATAATTGTAATAATTTGGTAAAAACTAAGCAGACAGGAAAAGTCGTTTTGCTACTATGGAGATGATTTCCAAAGATAAAACCTTCACTTCTCTAACTCAGCAAAGACATTTTTGAAAAGAATTACTGAGCAAGGAATTAGTCACTTCTCTACATCTGGGGTTTTTGTTTTGTTTTGCCTTTTATTACCAAACTCGATTCTTCCTAAATTGTACAGAAGCAAGAAGTGCATTAATAGCTCATTTTACCACCTCTTTGTAACAACATTTGTGTTCATCTATGATTACTGGAGGTTTCAGAATTTGCCAGTAGTTAATATTAGTAACAAGGGACTTGAAGCAATATTATGTTGAGGATTCCCCCCTTCATTATATTTTTCTTCTGGTCTTTCATTGTTTTTGTGCTATTTCTGCAGGAAGCGTTCTAATTCTCTAAAAGCAAGCATTGCCTTTTTATTTTCATTCTCCTCACAGAGTCAAGGCTTGAAACGGATAAGTTCTGGAATCATTTCGAGTGGTAAAAAGAAATTAATGAATTAATGTCATCAAGGCTTTTAAAGCTTTGAAAATATCACAAGGGAATTTCCTGAATATATCACTTTGTTCCTCCACATTCATAAGGTAACAGTAGGAGATGGAAAGCGAAATATTTTAAAATATGAGAAAGAAAATATCCAGAGTATAGACCAGGAAGAGGTTTGTTGATTGATTGAGAAGAAAGGAAGAAAGAAAGTCCAAGCAAAAGACTAAATAAAATAGAATTGGATATCATCCACGTCTCCATTTCCTGAGTTGCTTGGGGAGATACAGTTGTGCTCAGTTTTATTCACACCATCTTCCCTCCAGTTTGCTCTCTCTAGAAGGGTGTCAGGTCAGAATATTTAGTTTCTGGATGGAGATAAGAGTGAAAGCTGTGACAGGAAATTGTTCAGGCAATTTCAGAAAGAGGATATTCAATCTGCTCACATTTTATTCTAATTCTTTTTTCTTGGACTCTGGTAAGGTTGCTCATCTTTGCATCTTTTAAATTGAAGAAAGGCATGAGCTAAGAGTGGAAAATTGGAGGTACAGTAAAAGAGATGTTACAAAAAGAGGAGGTACAGTAAATGCACCCCATATACACCTCAACCCAAGCACTTTGCCTGGTCTGTATTGTGAATTGGGGGACAAAAAAAAAGAGTGGAAAATTGGCTACTGGAGATATAGAACATGGGGAAAGACATTTATTTACCTTGAAAGCAGAAGACCCTGATTCAATCTTCTGGAATGATAACTTAGGTTACTCCTAAATATAGAGCTAGAAATAGGCTCCGAAAACCAGTGGATCCCTCCCCATTTACTGATAAAAAAAGATTGGCAAAGATATAATGGTATTCAAGCAGATCTGTGGAGGTCACATGTACCTTATTGACTTACATCTTTTCCCTGCCTGAGATGGTGCATGCATATGTGTGTGTGTGCGTGTGCGTGTGCGTGTGTGCATCCTAGAAACACTTGTTCAGATGGAATGACTGCTAGTTTCATTTCTCTTTAACACTGAGGTCCAAATTTCATAAATTGAGCAAAACATTACACTTTCTTTAGTCTATATACCTATTGAGAATTATGATCATGTATTCATTTTTATTATTATTTGAGTGTGTGTGTGTGTGTGTGTTGGGCCACACTTGGTTATATTTAATGGCCACCCCTGAGGGATCACACTGGTGATGTTCAGTTATCCATATACATTACATGGGATCAAATCACGGTTGGCTGTAAGGTAGGTGCATTAAACCATGTGCTATTTCTCCTGCTCCTGTAATCATTTAATTATAGAATAACCATGCTTAACCTGACAATACTGTCTGATTTCCTGAACTACTCTTCCACTGATATGTAAAAGGCCTACTCATGTAGTAATGTGTAGAATGGTTCTGAATTTCAGTTTCCACAAATCTGAGGGAACATATGGAAATCTTTTAATTGGGTATACATGAAGATAAGCCACTCTGCTTCTTTTGTTTCTCATTAATTTTCCTTTATCTAATAAAGAGAAGAAGAGAGATTTTCTTTTCCTGAATCACATTTGATTAGAGGATGGAACTAGTGTTCCAAAGGAGAGAGGTTCAGCTACATGCAGAATCTTTGACCTCAGGGCCACAGAGACATTACCAGCTCCAGGAATCATCAATTCTTGGACTGTCTCCAGTAGGATCTCGGTTCTTGTCTTCTTGATTGCCACAACTTGGAATGATTCTCAGCTATTTTGAACTGGATATTCAAAGTTGATCCTTGGATATTTTGAACTGCAGTCCACTTATGAGAAAAAAATTGTTTATGCTCTCTAAGCTTTTAACATGATTTGGTCTTTGCACAACCATATACATTTTTCCCTTTTGTTTTGCTAATTTACTTTTCTAGTATAGCTCTTTACTGAACTACTTTTATTCCTTTCCTGTGGAGATCAAAATATGATATATGAACGGCTGGGTGTGTGAGTGGGGGGAAACCAAAACAGAGTACATTTTATCTGATGTCACATTGCTGATGGACAGACACAAGAGCAGGCTTTAATCCCCATAATTGGCCATGGAAAATGATTAATATTTCTAATATGGTGAGTAGGTAGAAAAAGAGTGTAAATCACACAATATAAATCATGAAACCAATTAAGTTTACATGTGGGAGGGGAAAAGGAGGGTGAGAGTGTAAATTCAGCCAGAGAAGGTGTTTTCATTATTTTGCCTTCATTTATTTTCAGAGCCAAACAGTAGGAGCAGACGAGATGGAATCTCTCTATTTCACATTTATTTTCCTATTAGAACTTCTGGTGCCAAAGTTTTTTCCCCAGAGTTAACTCTCTATGAACTTTTTGACTGGATAATAATTTTTTTATGACTAAGAAGGGCAGGATGGCTTGTTATGGATTTGGTTCCCTTCTTCAAAATTCCCCACACCAGTGTCTTTCTCTCAATAATGACCATAGAGGCAGTTGTGTCAATACCAAGGCATAATGCTCAATATTTTATTTAAGATTCTTTTCTGCTAGTGAATATAGAGTAAGAATGATACTCCCACTTCTAGTGAACTCAATTTCATAGGAGAGGTAAGTGAGCTGTCTAACATTTAGGAGATTGGTGACTTCTGAATTGAGAAATGAGATTAGTATTCACAGAAAGCATTTCCCCCCTTATTATTTACTCTTAGAAAATGGATTTGATGCAAACTCTAAAAATGTGATGGTCCATTGACGTTAAGTGGAAAGACAGCATAGTTTATATTCTCTCTCTCTAACATGTATATTTGTAATTTGAAAATTCTACAGTAAAATACTTGAAACACAAAAAATAGTTGTATTTGATCAAAAATAAATGTGGTGAAAATGAAAATAGAGAGAAGTAGTATACTTATAGCTGAACCATGAAAGCTGATAGAACAGGAGAGGAAGAGAATGTGGCATCGCAATTTAAAGAATATAGGAAAAAAAGACATGAAGATCTGCTTGATTTGAAGTAAATTGCTGACTTCATGAGTTCAGCCACAAGCATATATAACCAACTAGAGCATTATATCAGGCATTTAACAATAAATAAGCTGAGCATATTCACTGAATTTTGGGAGAGGAGAGGTCTGAAGAAAGAGACAAGGAAAAAAAATCTGTCGAATTGATTCAGATGGGCATAGATATTCAGTCACTACTGTTTCTTGACTATTTTTCACACTCTTCTAGAAGTCTGCTAGTTGATTTAATTATTTTCTATTTATTATTTTGTAAAATAATGTTATTTGGCGAGTATGAGGTATAGGGAAGAAATAAGGTGAAAGGAAGGAGAGAGAGAAATTAATTTTTTATTTTCCCAGACAGAAAGGAATAGTTAAGGGCATCACATAAAGTAAAATAAAGGAATGATACACCACAAGTTGAATTGTTGGAAACTCCAGAATGAGAGTGTTCCTAGCTGGCTGTTCAGCAGAGGGAAAATGAAACATTCATTTAGGTGAGAATTTGATTTAAACAAAAAAGTAATGAATGTTTAAAATTACTTTATTTAAACATAATAGTTACGAGTTTGTCCGTAGTACAATTTTTTTCAATTAAAAAGTTGTTCATGATTAAGTTTTAATCATACAATGTCCAACACCCTTCATCAGTGCACATTTCTTGCCACCAATATTCCTAGTTTCTCTCTTACCATCCACCCCGTTGTCTCCACTGCCTGCCTCTGTGGCAGACATTTTCTTCTCTGTCTTTCTCACTCTCTCACCACTCATTCAATTTCTCTCTCTTCCTTTTATTTTATTTTTAGACAATAAGTCTTGCAATATTGTTACTAAAGAGATATCATACATATCAGTTTCTCTATTTTCAGCATCCGGCTCTGGTCCAGAGTGATTCACTTCCAACTCTCCTTGTCACAGTGGACCCTTCTCTGCCCTAATTGCACTCCTCCACTCTTTGTGGCAAGCTTCCTACCATAGACTGGTCTTCCTGGCCCTCGTCTCTATCGTCTTTGGATATTAAGGGTAATGAATTTCAGAAGACATCAAAAAGGTTTTTAAGTCAAGCTTACCTTTTTATTTTTATTACTATTTTGAGTTAATTAATTTGTTGTTTTTTGGGTCACATCCATGGCGCTCAGGGGTTACTACTCCTCATTCTGAGCTCAGAAGTCAATTCTGGCAAACTCGGGGGACCATATGGTATGCAGGGAATCAAACTGGGTCCCTTCCGGGTTGGCTGCTTACAAGGCAAATACACTACCACTGTGCTATCTCTCTGACACAAAGCTTAGATTTTTAAATACACACATGTATCACATGCAAACACATGTCTAAGGCAGAGAGAGTGTAGGAAAATCAGATGATACAGGAACTTAACAAGGAGAAATCAAGTTGAGAGACTATCTGGTCTGAAGACCAGGGGATTGAAGACTGCCCACATTATAATTGAAAAGGGAAGCTTCAACTGGGTACTCTAACAAGAACCGAAAAAAATGGTCTCTTATTTCTTAAAATTTAGCTAGGTGAATGTAGCTACCAAACTTCCATCAAAAGTCTTGAGATACACAAACCTCTTTTTAACCTCCAGCAAAGTCTTTTTCCAGTGGGATGATTATAAATAGAAATAGCACTTAGAAGTTAAATCAAACCGCTTAGAATTATATTCATTATTTTGAAATGGCTTGTAGAATATTTCATCGAGAAAGAAATCTGGCTAGAATTAAGGTCTCCTATCTAACCTACCCATCAAAGAAACTTTTCAAGTGTTCCCAGTTGACATAATAAAACAAGAAGTCCCCAGTCCTCCTCAGGTCCATGAGAGGGGGAGAAGATAAAGAAATGGGCTTTGAGTCTTTCTATAGATTTTGTAAAATTTGCCATCTTGAGATGGAGCTAGCAATCTTGAAGTGATCTTTTAGTTTGTTTGGAGGTTTTTTTGGGGTGGGTCAACACCTGGTGATGCTCAGGGATTACTCCTGGCTATGAGCTCAGAAATTGCTCCTGGCTTGGAGGACCATATGGGATGCCAGGTTTTGTTCCCAGGTACATCCTGGGTCTGCCTTGTGCAAGGCAAATGCCCTGTCACTTGCACCACCACTCCAGCCTTCAAAATGAGTAATTTTTGAGACAGATAACAAAGGGGGAGTTTGAAAGAATTCTCCCTCTTTTGTATTTGTTTTGAAGTCATACTCAGCAGTGCTCAGGGTTTAGTCCTGGCTCTGAGTTCAGTCAGGGATCACTCCTGGTGGGGGTGGGTGCCAGGGATCTAATCTTGGTTAACTGTGTGCATCATTTTTTAAATATAAAGAGTCAATGTTACTGCTACAGCCCAGCAGAAGATGGCACCATCCAGTTGGATCCAGAGGGTTTTGGAATGAGAATTACACTATTAACTGATAGGTTATGGCTGCAAGAATATATTTGGACATCCTGTTTGCTTGATCAGCAGTGAAACCCCAGGTTGCTGTTTTGACCTCGGTTCACCCAGAAGATTATTTCTATAAACTTGGAAACTGAAACCAAGTCAGATCACATACACAAAAGAAGTTCAAGGGAGAGAGTCAAAGTTTTTGTTTGTCTCTGGGGTGTGAATGTGGCCAAAGACTGTGCTACTGTTCTGCCTCTGGAAACAAGGTGATTAGCATTTCTCCTGGGTTTTAGCTCCTGATTAACTATGTAAATAACTCTATTCAACAAAATCTTCCCATCTCCCATTTGCAATCTGAGCTTTGAAGGGCCTTACTGATGTTTGTCGACATTAAACGATGAACATTAAATATCAGAAATTTTGGAAAAAGGCTGAAGGCTTAGTGGAAATGTCACAGAAAAGGGTAAGTGTCTAAAATCCTATCGTGTTATTAACCCTGGTGTAAAATGGCAAGACGTAATTGGCTTCCTACAGGATAAATAATAATATGAAAAACTTTGAAGACAATTCCCTGCTGCTCACGGCACATGAATATGAATGATAAGAGCTATTAGCAACTCGTCTCAGAATCATGTGTTCCAGACCTCCCTCTCTGAGAATCTCCGGAGATAGGAACCACTTTTAATGGTAGAGAGCTTTACAGTTAGTAGAGCCTTTGAACCTTTGATCTTGTTTGTTTATAATTCTTTATTTTTCTAACATCACTGAACTAGCAGTAATATGATTTTTTGCATGGCTCCAGGGAAGTTCCTAACACTTACAAATTTGGCCACCCATAACCATTCTTTGATCTTTACTGCTATCAAAGACAGAAGAGTGGTTATGAATATATGGGGCTTTGCTTGGGACTGGGCATAAGAAGATTTTTGGCATAAGGAGTAATGTTGGTAAAAATTAAGAATTGAGCTTCAGTGCTGGAGCTATAGCACAGCAGTAGGGTGCATGCCCTGCATGCAGCTGATCCAGGACAGACCTGGGTTCGATGCATGGTGTCCCATATGATCCTCCAAGCCTGCCAAAAGTGATTTCTGAATGAAGAGCTAGGAGTAACTGCCAGTGTGGCCCAAAGATCCCCCCACCAATTGAGCTTCCAGGGGGTCTGAGCCTAGTATAGCAAGTAAGGTGTGTGCTTTTGCATCTGGTAGATCTGGTTTTGATTTTCAGCTTCCCATATGTTCTGCTGAATACTCCAGAACTAATTCTTGAATTTAGAGCCAGGTAACCTCTGAAAACCTCTGGGTATGGCCCCCCAAAAAACAAAAATTAATGAATTGAGGGGCCAGAGTGATAGCACAGTGGTAGGGCCTTTGCCTTGCACACAGCTTATCTAGGACAAATCTTGGTTCGGTCCCTTAGCTTCCCATGTGGTCCCCCAAATCAGGAGTGATTTCTGAGTGCTTAGCCAGGAGTAACCCCTGAGGTCACAGGGTGTGGCCTAAAATAAAAAAATAATGAATTGAGCTTCTAAAGGACCTAGCAATTCTGCTTCTTGGCATCTATCCCTACTGACCAAAAACACTACTTCGAAATAAAAATTGTGTCCCTCTTTGTTTATTATAACACTGTTCACAGTAACCGAGATCTGAAAACAGCTAAATTTTCTCAATGACAGATGAGTAGATAAAGAAAGTTTGTTCTATATACAACAGTGGAATACGACTCAGCTATCAAAAAGATGATATGCTGCAATTCACCAATACATAGGTGAAACAAGAGAGATCATGATGAGTGAAGCAGTCAGAAGAGGAAAAACTACAGAATTGATTATCTCAGGTATCTAATATAAAGGAACAAAGAAAAGAATAATGCATGGTCAGTGGCAACAGAAACTGTAAATTTGATTCAAAATTTACCAAAGAGAATAAGTGAGGGACCAGAAGACATTGATAGAGGGAGGGATGTTTACATTCTCATGATGGATGTGGTATTGGAAAGTTCTACACATGAAATGTTCTCATTAACGGTAACATAAATCATGGTTTCTAAATAATAATCAGAAGAAAATACCTCCTTTAGCTATATAGACTTTGTGATTCTTCATAAAAAAGAACATCTAGCCACAGTCATTCAAAGGTAGGAAGAACAGGTCTGAGTTAGATTTAAGTTTTTTAGCACTCCAAACTAAATACTCTTTCTTTTTAACTTAAAACAGAAACCAAATTTGTTAGTCTTTCCTACTTTCAGTTCCTTTAATGTTCCTACCTTTATCAGCTAAAGCTCTATTGACTCTCCTACAGTACCGAGAAGAGAATTTTTGGACACATAGCCTACCAAGAATTTGCAACTTAAACTTAAAAAAAAAAAAGGCATGATCAGTTTTAGGTATATTCATGAACAGTTCTCAAAAAGAGAGAGATAATTTTAGCAACTTATCTCATCACTCATTTCAAGGCAAAAACTAAAGAACAAAGTTCTATAAAGGTACCAAAAATAAAAGGTTAATTGACATTCATCATTTTTTTCTTGCATGTCAAATTTGTTTTGAATAAAAATAATGTGATAATAAAGCAAAAAAATGACAAGACCCAGACAAGAAACAGCAGTATTAATATCTCAGACTTAGCCCACCAAAAATGAAAATAATAAAGCAGAAAAGAAAGAACTACACTTCGGGGTCCCTCGATTACTTTTACTCTAGTAACGCTTGGCTAAAATAACAGGAACCCTATAGCTTACTAATTTTTCTGGCCAATATTTGGGCATAATTTGTGTGCTTTATAGGCCAGAAAAACCCATGAGACACTACAAGTTGCTGACGTCATAGTCTTTGAATTTAACAAAACCTATTACCATGTCAGTGAGGAGGATGGAGGATAGCCCAAGGGGCTAGATGTTTTAGGCACCCAGAGAGTTTTTTTTTTTAACTGCAGCTACTGAAATAATAAACTCCCTTGATTTTTGGCACTGACCAGAGTCGTTTTAACAGTTCACTTCTAATCGCAGATAATTCTTTTTTTTATTATGTCATTTTAGATGCTGCTATTACACACACAGCAAATGTTGGTCTGTTACTCAAAACCATAAACTATGCACATGCCATCAGCTCTGCAGGATGAAATGGTCTGTGATCTGGGATTTAAAGGTTAGAGGGATATGTGGGGTCTGGGCGTGTGTGTGTGTGTGTGTGTGTGTGTGTGTGTGTGTGTGTGTGTGTGTGTGTATTTAGAATAGATTTTATACTGTCTGGAATCTAAATTCAACTCTCTGTCCTCTCCCATTTTAGCAGAAAAAAAATTCATTCTCTTTCCAGAACATTTTAGTCTGCATTCTTGTTAGCAGAACTTTTCTAACGAATAAAGAAATAGCTAGCAACTGAACTTTCTTCTTTTCCTTTTCCAGAATCTTCTCTCAGCTAGGCAATTCCTTTTGATGGTTTTTAAAAGTCAAGCAAACAGAGCTCAATTTTTAATTTGATTTAATTTTTATTTTTACAACTTGAAAGTTTCACTTAAACCTTTTATTTAAGTGTTTGTGTGTTCTCAGAACAGGAGCGTTCATTCCCATAATTAAGAAGCGACACTCAGTAATAGTTGTTTTTTAAATCATTGATACTGTTATCAATACAGATAGTTTCTATTCAGTTAAAGCGCTAGTAAATTCCTTAATTTTTCATCTACCTGGATCCAATACAGAATTGCACATTACACTTAGTTTTATTAAACCAAATCACTCCAACACATGTGTGTTCCTATACATTCAACACCTCCCTCCCATGAAGTCATCTCTGTATAAACATTCACCAGTGGAGATCTTGGGGTTCTTCTGAGCCCTATTTCTCTTTCTTGACTCAACAGAAAAACCAACGAGGCACACACACACACACACACACACACACACACACACACACACACACACACACACAAAAGATACAAAAGAAGTGGGATGTCTTTGAGTGCCCTTTGAAAATAACCTTTAGAAAGGCAATGCTCAGCAGAGAAGCTTTGCTATGAAGAATACGAAGACAGGTATCTTCTCTTGTCAGTCCCCCGGGCTCCAGCAGAATACGTATGAAGTGACAGTGTCAGCCTGGGAAGTCTTGCCCAGGAAGACACCCCATAAAGCACACAATATTGTCAGCGCGACACCACAACACCTAGCTTGGCTAAGAGGAGAGCGAAGCACTATGGGAAAAGCAGTCTGCATATCCTTCATCTGCAGGGTTAAAGCAAGGGTGAAGAAATTGTCCAGACATTGAGCAAAGGAAGGTGGAGTTGAGAGCCTAACTAATGGTCAAAAGAATCATTTAACTTGAAAAACTAGACATGAATATACATTGACAGGGAGGGAAAAATCATAGAAATGACTGTTTTACTTTCTATTTTTTTAACCATGGAAATAATTAGAATTTTAGTTTTGTTAGTATCTGTTTTTATAGATACATAGCAAAGCCCCCAAGACTAATTAAAAAAATGTTCATAATTGGCATCGATGAATTTTAAGTTAATTTTAAGTTCTTTCACTTCAAGTTTTACAGTATGTAGTAGTATGATCACTATTGGGATCTTTTTTTTTTTTTTTTTTTTTTTTTTTTTGGTTTTTGGGTCACACCCAGCAGCACTCAAGGGTTACTCCTGACTCTATGCTCAGAAATCACCCGGGCAGGCTCAGGGGACCATATGGAATGCTGGGATTTGAACCACAGTCCTTCTGCATGTAAGGCAAACACCTTACCTCAATGCTATCTCTCAGGCCCCAGGTTTATATTTCATAGATCAATCGATATTGATATAAATTTCACAGATCAATGGATATGGATATACCATACCTTCAGATGAGAAAAAAATACAGGTACCTTTTGATGGCTGAGCTTGAAACATAATAAAAGCCCAGAAGAACAAGCTGGTTTGGGTTGGTTTGGTTGATTTTGGTTGGTTGCTGGAAATCCAGAAAGGCTGTTAGTCTATGCATTACAAGAGTGGATTTGAAAGCAACAGAAAGAGAAATGCAAACAGGATGAAAGGTTCATTCCAATGTCTCCTCCATTATGGTGTATAGAACCCAAGTAACACAGTAAAGCAACTTTCCACTGTTCCCAAATTAGGACATAGGGCAATCATAGAGTATTTTTATATCATGGCATAGGCTTGCGGGAGGACTGTGGCATCGAAAAATGACATTCTGAAAGTTTTTGCCCTTGATATCTGACAGAACTTAAAACTTCAACGAACACAAGGTAACTCGTTTAGGTTTCTTTAAATAATCATTTCATCAAATCAAACTGGCTTCATGAAATGGATGAAATCACCATTTAGAAATTTAAAATTTGACAGTACTAGAAAAGGAATAGGTAAAAATTTAAATATTATTATTGGGCTAATTTTTTGAAGGGTGTGACTGTGCACATTGCTTTCTCCTGGCCCTGCCCTCAAAGATCAATCCTAGTAGGTTCATAGAACTCTATGGGGCATTGGGGATCAAAACTGGGTCAACCACATGCTAGGGCCGCAATTGACTTTTCCTATATATTATATTTCTGGTTCCTGGATGCTTTGTTGTTCAACTATTTGAGACAGAGACGCTGTGTCTATCTTGGTATGGGCATAGTTTGCAAATAATTTCTTTCTGAAAGTTAGTACTGCAGGATACTGATCTGGAATTTCTAATTGCACATTTGAGTTTTAAGTTAATGGTAGCAAGATCTTAGCTAAGTACATTTTATAGATGCTATAGTGGCTTGAAAAGTGGCCTAGTACTATAGTGATTTTTACTAACAATAATATCAATGCGAATCTCACAGATCTTATCGGAAGCAGCAACCTGCACATTCTGAGTGAGAGTTCTGCTTTCTCTACTTTCTAATCTATGCCAAGCCTTAAATTGTTTTGAAGCAAAGATAGCATTGTGGGAAGGGGAGGAAAGGGACAGATATGTTATAAGAAGCCAGGCAGTGAAGAGAAGGAAATAAATTCTTTATTATGATTCTTTTAGAGTTAGCAATCTACTGATTCCTTCAGCCATTGTTCTCTCAAGTTGTATTCATGAATCTTTGTTTGCTGGCAAGATGAGAGAGATTCTGACTCCTAGGATTGCTAAAATCCTGGCAAGGCTGGTGTGGAGAGAGAATGGGAATAGTCAGGAGAGAGTCCCATGTTTTGAGCATTGGGGATTAGTCTGGCTAAAAAAAAGTCTGTCTGGAAGTCAGCAATTGGGAATGCTTCATTTACAAGGCTAACTTTCCAGAAACATAAAATTTCCCTTCCTTCTTCTAGCTATTAGATCTTGAACGTCTACTGTATGCCAGACAAAATTCATTTTAAAACTCCTGAAGAATATCATTAATTTTTATTTTTAACATAGGAAGAGACTGGTGCTCAGATTTAAGATGTTTTTTTTTTTCAACATTATGTAGCCAGTAGTTGAGAGATATTTTCTTTCAAGACATGTCTCTGATTCTTTGTTTCATGTTTTTTTTCTTAAGTTGCTTGCTGTTTTATTCACCATATCTTATTTGTATATTTGCTTGCTTCAAGTAAATTTGATGTGTAAACAATAAAATTCTCTTTCTGAATAAATAAGGCAACATCTTTGACTTTCTTTTATAAATATTCTTTTTTTGTGTGTGTGTTTTTTGAGTCACACCCAGCAGTGCTCAGGGGTTATTCCTGGCTCCAGGCTCAGAAATTGCTCCTGGCAGGCACGGGGGACCATATGGGGTGCCGGGATTCGAACGAATGACCTCCTGCATGAAAGGCAAATGCCTTACCTCCATGCTATCTCTCCAGCCCCTATAAATATTCTTTTAATACTTCTCCTGTACAATCCTTCCTAGAATAATACAACCCTCAACACCATTTTGCCTTCTTAGGTGTTTGGAATAGATCTGACACTCCACAACTATTTCTTTTCAGTCAACTGTGTCTACCTATCCCATGTCATTCTTATGTCTATTGATAATTGAATTCATGTGACTGTAAGAATGAGAGAATCTATTAGAGCCTTCAAACTCCATATGCAATATTTGCATAGAACTGAAAGTTTCCATAGTGATGAACTGCTTAATTCTACCAAATGGTTTGCATAGTGGGAATTCAAATTCCCAGAGCAGATTGTAGAATGTTATGAAGTAGATATACATTTCTCTACTCTGAATTCATAATGGAAACTTGTCAAGAGCACCTTTTTAGTTTTCTCACCTGCAACATTGTCTTTGTCAGCTCTTTCCCTCAAATACTCACGGAGACAAGTCGAAGTGAATTCATTCCACAGAGGCAATAATACTTTTCCAGTCAACTAACATTTTTTTTTTCCCTGAGCATCTCATTGAGTAACCACAGACAACTAACTTCACTTTGCCTTACTACTTTCATCTGTAAAATGAGCACTTCGATTTGATAATCCCAGAGGTCCCTTTCTGGTATACAATTCTATAAAAAGAACATTTCATGAAGTAAAAATAATGTGTACATTTCTAATGTATTTCAAGTTAGCACATCAAAATGTTTTGTAAGAAGCTATTTGATACTGTTGGAAGTCTAGGAATCCCCCCTCCCCTACTATTTTCTTGCTCTCTATGCATCAGGAAATAACATTCTGCCAAGTATAAAGGGAATCTGAGCCTCCAAACGGGACTGATATTGTGAAGTCTCAAAGCTCAGATGGCTATGAACTTGGCCAATGTCTTATCCCCTCTCTGTTCTGTTATGTTGCCAGCTGGTGGGGTTAGTTTAGTTTTCCCATTTAAAGTTTCCTTCTGGGCTAATGAATATTCCTAAAATACTATATTGCTTTAGAGCTCATGTTATCACAATGTAAATCAATTCCCACCTCTATTATATAACTATGTAATTTTTACCCCTACAAAAATTCCACTGAGATATTATAGGTCTTATATTGGCTAATAATGGACTCTGGTGGTGGTCTGGTAAAAATAATGATGGGTGGGATTGGGGGGGAAAGGTATTGTCATCATGTTAACTATGGGATTTAGACAAGATAGATAAAAATGATTGTCCAGCCGCCACTAGCTGATGGTTGATTTTGGTTGATTTTCCTTCAACTTTTTCTCCCCAAAAAGTTCTTAATGCAATATATCTTTGAAAGGAACAATCAGGGAAATAAAAAAGGGCCCAACACTTCTCCTTAAAAGAGGCCTCAGAAGGTCAGAAGCTTTGGGGACAAAGTTGAGGCTCAGAGGAACCATGCCTTCCATTTGGATGATAATTAAGAACTTACTGCCCCTGTGAGCATGCTCTGGGCCTTAATAAGCAGTAAAAGAATGTGCCTGTCTGCAATAATCATTTTATAAATATTAATGCAGCTTTGAGAAATGGGGACCTGATTTTAAGTATGACATTTTATTTGAAAGTGTGCAGTTTAATTACAGTCGTAAAACACTGATTAATAAAAATGTGCTGCTGTTCAGTGACGGGGGAGCCAGACAGGTTGTCATCAGAAGCAGCGGCTGAGGGGGCCATTGTTAAGGTGGAGAAAGGAGTTGGGAGTAGGTGGCTATGGTTGACGGCATCATCAGAAGATCCAGGAAAGTATTGAGAATACATTTTGTCACTGGTTTAGCAGTGGCATGAAGTTGTGATCTGTGATTAACTTGCACTCAACTGCTTTTCCTATGACATTGGTACCCATTTGGGATGTGAGCAATAGGAAGGAATCTGGAGTAGCCAAGGCATTTATGGAATGAACTCTCTGTTACTTAACAGAAGAATGTCAAGGAATAAATAAATAATTTAAGGGGGGAAAATTGATAGTGCCAAGACCAGACAGTTGTATGTTCATTTGATGGAAATAAAAATGATCAGACTTGAATACCAAATCCAAAGTCAAAGACAAAAGAATCTATACCCAATCTACAACAAGTTGTACAAGGGGGAAACAGTTGCATTAGCATTACAGGGGGTAAAGGAGGGAGATGTGGGATGCATGGTAGGAACAGGGGTGAAGGAAGGACAACACTGGTGGTGGAATGCCCTTCTTCACTGTCACCATGTACCTTAAATATTACTATGAAAGATTTGTAGTTCACTTTGACCACAAAAATTTAAAAAAATGGTGCCCCCCTTTGGCCTCATACTAGATTCTAACCCAATGTAACTATATTTGGGGACAGACTCTTGGTAATGGGGCTCATGATTGTATATATCAAACTGCAATGCCCCAAGAGGCCACCCACTCTGCCATAGTACTGGAGGTCTCAAAAAGCAGAATGGCAACGATTGAGCTCAGTGCACATGAATGGGTGGCCCTGGGATTGAATTCATGGCTTCACCCTTGAAAAGCAGTGAGTTATTCTTTAAGATAGTGGGTGTTATTTTGAAGGGTTATTAAGAATTTTTGGATTCTTCAAGAAATATTACCAGGAGGTATGGGAGGTATGACTAGCAGAGGATATAGAGAAGCTCACAAAGAATACAGATTAAAAATAAATATTAGAATTATCATGTGGCAGTTCAATAACAGGCCCTAAATAAATATCACCATCTACAAATCTCAAATATCATCTTTATGCAATTCCCAAACTCTTTCAAACAGAATCTTTTCTCATTTTAAAGTTATTTCTATTGTCTTTCTTGCGACAAGATAAGCACTCTCTGACAATAGCTACTTCAGGTATGCATTATTCATTTGCAATTGAAGCTGACACAGTTTTCAAACCAAGAGCCCAGTGTTTTATAGACTCTGTAAACTCTGGAAAGCAAAGCAGTTTGACCCTCAAAGAGTTTAGAATTTCAAGCTTCTAAAATTTCAACCCCCCACCCCAAAGGACTGCACCACTTATTGTCATGGAGATTTAAGGTGAATCCCCATTATGGTCAGAGACCTCAATGTGCTGATTAGACAAAATCATGGAAAATCTCACTACCATTCAGAATAGCATATGGGGAGGTCTTAGTGTTCTTGCCTTTACCACTCCAAAAGAAGGTTTCCCTTCTTAAAGGAGTGGAGCCTGAAGGAATGTCCTTGAAGTGACCTTGAGGAGTTTCTGGCTGGGGATTTTGAAGGAAACCCTAGTGAAATGATAGAAACCTACATTTCAGTCCATGGAGAAGAATTCTTGTGTTGAGTCTATAGTTTTAGGAAGAAACATTATTTATTGCAGTAAAGCATGAATGAACTCTACTCATAAGTAACCTGTAGAACTCTGAACTCATGATGGGAGTTCACATGAAGGTAAAGCATAAATAATGAAGTCAATGATAGTCTGTGATATTTAGAGACCAAAATAGTCATGCAAGGTTTTCAAAAATTGTCATACAGCATGACAACTAAAACACATAGTTTTATTTATTTTGATATTTTTTGTGTTCTTGGAGTAGATGATTTAAAATTAAAATTTAAAATTTAAGTAAAATTTAGACTCTGAGATAAATGGATTGTAGCTGTGGACTAATATTACTCAAGTCACTCTATTGGACTCTTGTTACTCTTGAGACTGACATGCATTACAGACAATAACTTCTATTGCTCTGAAAAATATCTCTTGAGAAATGTTTTTATTTCTTGGCTTAAGCATTTCATATACTTTTAGTGTTTCTGACCATTCAATTGCTCAACTCATCCATACAGTTGTTCTTTTTTCAGTAATTGGTCATTTCAGGATATCGTCATATGATCAGGACTAGGTGTTTAGAGCTAGTGATTCTGAGTTTCTTCTCCAAGTTAAATTCATAAAAATTTAACAATAAATTTAAATATCAGACTAAACTAAGACACCTCATGTATGTTTCCTGGTTAGTTTCTGTATCTAAGTCACTTCTCCAGAAATATGACATATGAAATTATGACTTTATGTATCAGCAGATAGTCCAGGTGACTGGATGGAAAACACTACATCAATAGATGTTGATTTCCTACAAGTCATTTGTATTTGGGATTCCAAAACACACACTAAATAATATTTGCTTTCTTAATTGAATAAACAAATAAACTGAAGAGAAACAAACAATAAATAATCAGAAAATTCTTTAAGTAGAGGTCTAAGGAGGTTGAACTGGTCTAATCATCTATGAAACTATGTATAAAACAACAATAATTTAAGCAATGTGAGGTTGGCACATGAAGAGAGAGAGAAGTGAGACAGAATAAAGTTAATACAGAAATCTAACTGTCTAAAATTTACCATATAATACAGATACGAATTCACATGAATTCTGATTTCAGCGACTGATTTTTGACAATAAATATACTTGAATTTTTATTCTTTTTCATTATACACAAACAAATCACAAATGAATCATAAATTGAAGCATAAAATACAAAAATAAATAAAATATTTTAAACTTACTTAAAATTTATATTATGAACATATTGTAATATATGTACACTTTAATAATAGAAACATCAGATGTGATATAATAATGTTATCAATGTCTTTTTGTTATTGCTTGAAGTACAGTGTTTGTCAAATAACACTATAGACAAGATACCCAGGTAGGAGGGGCCAAGTGAATTTACTCCCCTCATGACTTAGAAACAGAAATTTGACCTACAGAATTGATTTCTTTGATAGCTCAGTGTCATATACCATTGAGTCAAGGAATAGAAAGCTCTAAATACATAGATATCACTAAAAGTCACAACCAGAACTACGAACTAAAATTTCTATTAACAAGTTCCATTTGTGATACTAAATTTGAACATATTGTTGTTCAACACTGAATATCTTCTTCTATGAAAAGCTTGATCTAAAGTCTAGGTCAGACCCAGAAGAATTGTTGTTTCATTAAGAAACAATTTAGTGGGGCTGGGCGGTAGCACTAAAGGTAAGGTGCCTGCCTTGCCTGTGCTAGCCTTGGACGAACCATGGTTCTATCCCCAGGCGTTCCATATGGTCCCCCAAGGCAGGAGCGACTTCTGAGCTCATAGCCAGGAGTAACTCCTAAGCATCACAGGGTGTGGCCCAAAAAACCAAAAAAAAATTTTTTTTTAATTAAAATAAAAAAGATCTCCAACTGACCATGTTTATCTATTGAAGAGAAGTAATGCATACTTTGATCAAATGTCAGAAAATTAGATTTCTGGATCTGTTTTAATCCAGAATGTAAAATAATTTAAACATACACAAGCTTAAACTTACAAATTTAAACTTATAAGATAGAACTTTTTCCATCATTTTACCTATGTGGGGACAGTCAATATTTGAAGAAGGAACAAAATAAAGGTAATTTTTAAAGTATTGTATATTATGGTCTAGATAAATTAAAAAAATAGAAGATGAAATATGACTAACACATTTTTAAAAACTCCTCTTGGAAAAAAAAGCTATTCAGAATTATTTGAGATTTACTACACAAAATCATCATATTTTTGTCCCTTAAATATCTTCAGAAAATTATAAGCATTTTATTTAGTGAAGGACTATATACACAACAACACCAACCTTTTTAACTGCTGCATTTTTTCTTCAGTTGCTGTCGTAATTATGGTCTCATTAGGATTCCAATAAAAAGTTAAGAAAAACCTTTTTTAAAGAAAAACAGAACTACCCACAGTGCCTCTCTACCAACATGCTATGCTTTTAAAATATTTGCATTTGAAATTCCTCACTGCAAATATTCTCAAACCAAAGGTAAATATAACACTTAGATTACTCCCAGAAGAACATTCCTTCTGTTATTAATACCTGCATTCAAATCAGAATTTTTACAAGTCTGTCTAATTTTACAGTATGTACTTTCTCCTGCTCTTCAACAGGCTCTATATGGTGGGTACTAGATAATCAGAAAGAATAGCAGATGGCATGTCTCGCTTTGGTAATTTAGCTTCCTCTTTTTCTTTTCTAGATGAGTTTTAATTTCATAAAACTGCCTGATTGAGATATCCAATTTACAAAAATAGACACATTAATTGGACAAAATCAAACACCAGACTTCCCTTAAGCAAACATCAGGCATGTATGGAGTCCACTTTTTCTTAGACTATTAGACCATTAGATTAAATGGTTAAAACAAGTGTGTCTTCAGCTCATTTCTCTACCTTTTTGTATTGTGATCTCTGATCAATGTTTCTGGTTCACTTTGTCTAGTCTAATTCAGTGTCCAGTGTTCACCTTTGTCTCAGAGACATCCGACTCTGGAATTACCAGTCATGTTTTCCTACACAAAAAAAGCTTCCTTTTGCAAAGCATAGGATGTTTGCTTATTAACCCATTATACAGACTTCTATGCTTTTGTCCCTTAGATTTATATACAGAAGTAAACCAAACTAAGATACCGTGAACATTATTTTAAAAATGACACTAAGAACATTAAAGATTCATTTTAGAGAGAATAATAAAAATTTTTAGGATACTTTTTTTTTTTTAATTTTGGGGACATATTTGAAATGCTCAGGGATCTTCCTAGCTCTTGCCAAGGGATCAATCCTGATGGGGTTTGGGGAAAACCTAATGTGCACCTTAACTTCTATACTGCCTCTCATTCCTGGGACCCAAACTTTCTACAGGAAAGGTATTTCCTTGGTGGTTTTTTATGCTCCCTATGAATAAGAACAACCCAGAAGTCTACCTACTGTAATAAGTTCTATAGGTAAGAATTGCAAAATAGTCAGAACATTAGTATTCCATCTCTAAACAATTTCCCATGCAAATAGAAATAAGAACTAAATAACATAAATTGTAAGAATGAATGAAATGACGTTTAGTCAATATTACTAAATAATTTTTGTGAGTAGTCACCTCAATAAAACAAGAGAGGCAAGGAAAGAGGAAGACTTTGTTTTAATTTTCAGTGATGGATGGCTTTTGAGTGAGTTGAACTATTAAAGAGATGGAGTTGATAGAGAAGAAATGAAAACATCATTGTTCAGAAGAGATAGCTGAACAAGACTCCAGAGGAGAAAGGACACAAGAGTTAGAGGTGCAAGAAAAATCCACAGAGTAGTAGTAGTAGTAGGAGGAATGAGGTCAAGAGGAGAACACAGAGACAATAGGTTATAACGAATACATTAAAGAGTTTTTGCTGAATTTGTCTTGGGTTTGAAACAAAGTGGTTCATTCTCCAGGAATAACAAGTTCATAGGTTGAATTAGAAATGTTGAAAAATGGGGTCAAGATAGATATATCGTACAGGGTTAAAGATCTTACCTTGTTCTTTCCCTTGCTATATATATATATATACTATATATATATATAGTATATATATATACTATATATATATATACTTCTAGAATATATATATACTTCTAGAATATATATATACTTCTAGAATATATATATATATATATATATATATATATGTATATATACTTCTAGAAATGACTTGTATGAAGTAGTCTCTGAACACTACCCAATATGTGACCCCAACACTCGGGACAAAAAAAAGAAATTTCATAAAGAAATGTTGAAAGACTGGAAATGTTTAAAATGATCACTATAATATGTTGAGGAAATAATTTTTAAAATGTTTTCATAACGGGTTGCTGAATTAAATATACTTTATGATTTTAAAATTTGATCTGCCAAGGTGGTCATTTGTTCAGTATTCAGCAATGGATGAGTTAGCCCTGCTGAAATTGTTCAATTTTTATATCAACATTTTGTCCTACTACCTCTCTCAATCTTCTCAAACACAAAGAGAACTTACCTGATCCTCTGACCTTCACCTTAACAAGGCCTTAAGGCATATTCTTCTTCTCACTAGATGTCCAGAATTCCAATCTTTCTGAAATTCTTTGGAATTTTTGGGAGATTTTCCTTATGATCTTCTTATGGAAATGGACCCAGTCTACAGCAAGAATTACTCTTCAATCCTTTTCTTGCTGTGATTTTTCACCATATAAATATTCAGCATTATAAATCACTTTATTTCTTATTTTTTCTTATTATTTCATGCTTTCAATATAAATTCAAGGGAAAACCATTTTTACTGGCTAGGAAAAATAGAGGCAGAGGTAGTCATGAAGTAATCTTTTGAAGAATAAAGGAAGAAAAATGATTTTAATTTAGCCATATTCTTATTGATATTAGACATTTTTTATTTTTTTGATATTAGACATTTTTATTTAAAAAACAAAAAGAAAATGTTGTCAAAAATACATATTTGCCCTGTGAGAGTATTTTTGCACGTTCCTTAATTAACTACTTAAATTTTAAAGGTTTTTTCACTGGTATATATGAATTCTAAATACAATACAGATTTTACACTCTCCTAACATTTGTTTTACATTTGCAATGGTTTGATAATATTAGAATTAATCATGTTGAGTTTTGTATTTACTTTTTAATTTCATCTATTGTGTTTGGCTTACCACAATACTTTGTTATCACAGACATGGTTGCCCTTTGTTTTAATATTTCCCCAGTGCTTTTTATTATTCATAATGGCTAAATTTTAAATCTTTCATAATTAATTTTATAATACACAATAGAGCAGATATCATTCTCTTTATTTCCTCCAAATTAAATTTTTTTGCTCTCTGTTGTCATTATTTACCATTGATCAAAATATATATTGGTGCTAATTTTTATAGACTTTATGTAATGCATAAATTTATAATATAATTTATAAAGACTATATCAAACTATATATGTTAATATATTATAGCATATTAACAACTTGTTTCTTGTTGATTTACTTAGTTTTATTTTACTGAGTTTACATAGTATATAATGATTTTCTGTTTGAATTATGGAATTTTTGATTATTAATATTTAACAGTAGATGAAAAATGTATTAACAATTTTTATTATTAAACAATACATCCTTTACTTCATTATACCTTTCACTCTTGTGCTAGTTATTTTGGCATGATACCTAAACAAATTGAATATAAATGCAGATGTAGATTATTGAAATTTGTCTCAGTGTTGATTCTATTGACTGCCCAAAGCAATATTATATGCAAAGACAGACAAACCACTAGCTGGCAAATTTGATCAATGAAAACAAATGTTCTTGGTGTTTCAGCCTTAATACCAACTATTTATTTAAAGGCATGTTTTGGCCTAAATGTACAATTTAACCTCCTTACTTTAACTAAACTTATATTAATATGCCCTTAGGGTTACATTTATAAGATAGATCAATATTACTGGTGACCTCCCTCTCTTCCTCCCTCCCTTCCTTCTCTCCACCCTTCCCTCCCTCTCTTCTCTCCTCCATCTTTCCTTTCTTCCTTCCTTCCCTCCCTCCCTTCCTTCCTTCCTTCCTTCCTTCCTTCCTTCCTTCCTTCCTTCCTTCCTTCCTTCCTTCCTTCCTTCCTTCCTTCCTTCCTTCCTTCCTTCCTTCCTTCCTTCCTTCCTTCCTTCCTCTCTTCCTCCCTTCCTACCTCCCTCCCTCTCTCCCTCCCTTCCTGCCTCCCTTCCTCCATCTGTTCCACCCTTCCTCTCCTGTCCTTCCTCCCTCCCTCTCTCCCCCTCCTTCTCTTCCTCCCTCCTTCCCTACCGCACTTCTTTCCTCTTTTCCTTCCTTCCTCCTTCTATCCCTTCCTCCCTCCCTTCTTCCTTCTCTCCCTCTCTCCCTCCCTCCCTCCCTTCCTTCCTTCCTTCCTTCCTTCCTTCCTTCCTTCCTTCCTTCCTTCCTTCCTTCCTTCCTTCCTTCCTTCCTTCCTTCCTTCCTTCCAGTTCATTACTTTATGAAGAAGATAATGTTTATGCCATAAAGCTTAAAAATTTGGTAATATATGAGACTCTCTAAAAGTTAACAGAAAGCTAGCAAATTGCAAACATCAACAGGGATTAAGAAAAGCACTTCAAAAGATGGGTACTCAAATAGTCCTGTAAACATAAAAATATATTTTTTCTCAAGTTTCAAGAAGCAAATGCAATTAAAACTATGTGAATGTCCCCCAAACAGCAAAGTTTAAATTTTACAATCAAGAATTTATGAAGGTGTTAAACAATGTTAACTCTTATCTAGTGGGGGATTTCAACTGCTAAATCACTTTGGCAAACTGTCAGTGTCTACTAAGACGAAACATATGTATACCATATGATTCGATGACAATATTAGATATGTACCTAGTAAAAATGCTTACACATGTATAGCAAAGCTATGCACAAGAATGTTGATAGCACCACTATTCATAATGGTCCCAAATTGAAACCAATCTAAATGTCCATCATAGGTGAATGGATAAATATTGTTGATGTATTTCTTTGACAGAACACTATGTAAGCATTAGTAAAATGCTGATCAGTAAAATAAGTGAATCTTCCAAATATGATGGTGAGTGAAAGTAACCAGACAAAACAAGCATAAACCATGTGTTTTGTGAATGCAAGTTCAAAACCTGGTGAGATATAGATAGAAGTTAGGAAGCCTTTCCTATAGAAGGGAAGGAGTAGAAAAGAGACCCTGGAGGGCTGGTAGAAAATCAGGGCCTGGGGTCTAAGTTGGGTTCATGTGACATATTTTCAATGTGGGAGATACCCCTGTATTGTAAACAAGTATGAGTTCTTATCCCTAATAAATAAGAGCTCATTTTTATATGTAAGATTTCCCCTTTTTTTAGTGTGCCTTTGCAGGGAGCAATGGTACTACATTATATTGTGGTGCATTTGAGGGTGGAGAGAGAAGAAAACAGAAACAGGTCACACACCCAAAAAAGATAAAAATAGAAATAAAAATATATGTGCTCACGTATATATATGAAAAGAAAAAAGATTTGAACCCTGGATTACAGACATAGAAACGACACTACTTCATCACAACAACCACAGAAAACAAATCCCAACCAGGACATCCTTAATAGTGCTCAGACACCAACAAGTGCCAGCCCTAATATGATACCCTGACAAAGAGGAAAATGGGAACAACTTGACCTAAGAGCAAGTTATCCTACCTCACCAGCTAATGATAAGACAAAATCAGAAGACTTGTCACCCTTTGGTCTATCCAAATGCCAAGATCGCTATTTATATATGACTGGCTGACAGAACCATGGCCAGACTGTATGTATCCTGGTACCAATAGAAAAGCCCTAGTCTAGGGTGTGAGCTACTACCTACATAACAACTATGATCCCTAGTTCCAGAGATCTGTCTGAGACTATTGCAAAGGAAGGGGACTTCTGGAAACATAACGAAAGAGGCTATCCCAGGCCCCTTCCTAGGATCAGCGCAAAGACCAGGACTGCCAACCACAGAAGACGGATTAAAATGACACTGAGGGAGCAGAACTTGTAGAACCACAAAGAAAGACATAATCATAAGTTCAACTCCTTGACTCGTGCAGATACCGAGACCCCTAGATACAGAGGTCTAATTTTATCACCCAAGACGGAGCAGAAGTCTTCCATACACCACAAAAGCACCAAGGGGAGAGTAAATGAACCTGAAAGGAGTCTATAGTTAATCCCATGACAATATACTTAAAGGGTGGAGAAACCCTGTATCTCTTAGGCAAAGGAAATTCCTTTTCAAATGACCCCAATATTTACTGTGCATCTGCAGGAGGGAAAAAAAGCACAATTTATTATTATTATTATTATTATTATTATTTACTTACCTATTTTTTGGTTGATTTTATTGTTGTGGTTTGGCTACTGAAGTGGATGTCTCCATTTCTATTTATTTATTTCTTATTTTCTTTTCTTATGTGTTCTGCCACTTTTTTTTTAATCTCAATACCATGGCTTTTATATGGTGCTTACCCTTTTTTTTTTTTGGAATGCTCACTGGATATTTTATTTGACAGTTCTTTATGTACTGTTGTGGTGTTTTACCTTCTTTTTCCTCTTCGTCTCTCAAACCAAGGATGAAAGCCTCTAGAAGGACTCCTCCCATTTCCGGAGTATTTGATCCTTTTTTTCTTTCTTTTTCTCCAGGTTATTACTTTTTTCTTCTTCAAACAAAATCACATAACTTGAACTATCTAATACCGCCTCTCATTTGGCGGGGTGGGGGGGGGGAATAAGGGAGGTACCAAGACCAAACAGGTGTAAGACCACTAAGTAGTAAACTAGGCACAAAGGGGACCACTTACTCTAGCAGCCCCAGGGGTGAGGGAAGAGGATATGGGAAGTAGGACGGAGGATATGGGAAGTAGGTGGAGGGAGGACAATTCGGAGATGGGAATTCCCCTGATTTTATGTTAATATGTACCTAAAATATTATTGTCAACGATATGTAAGCCACTATGATTAAAATAAAAATTATATTAAAAAAAGAAAAAAAAAAAAAGAAAATCAGGGCCTGAACTAAGACTCTTTTGCTTTGCATGCAACTGAGCTGAGTTTGAATACTGGCATCCCGTATTGGTTCCTAGAGTACCAATAGGAATGATCCCTAAGCAAAGAGGAGGAAGTAAGTACCTCCAGGCTAATGGTTAATTAATTAATTTTAATACAGTTGACTGACACTCAAGGCAGAGAATATAAACTACCTACAACCTTTAAGGTCTCTTCTAAATCAAGAAAGTAGATTTAGAATATATGATATATATGTATGAGAATGGTTATATATACCCTATATTTACCCCAAACTCAGTAATATGTATATATACATACATATATAAAACCATATAATATAAAACTAGTTGCTGTGTTCATTTTCTGAATATTTATCACCATAAGACTATAATTGATGCACTCGCCTATATTAATTTATACTTAAATTAAAACATTAATCCAACAGGCAAGGGCTTGATTTTGGTTATATTTTGGATCAGAAATCCACTTTTGGTTAAGATCTGCCTTGTTTTTGATGCTTTATTTCTAACACATTTCTATTGGGGTTAAGCTATCCTATAGAAATTGCAGGATTTCAAGCATTAAGTTAGAAGACTAGTCAATCGGCCTCCTAAAATATAAAATGTTCTGTGTTCAGGAAAAAAATTGATACTGCCATTACATGGAATAAATGTTCTTGAAATATGGGTGAGGTTTGAAGGAGCATTTTCTGAAATTAGTAAAGAAATTTATTGTTAAAGGTAAAATAGTGGACAAGTAGAAACCAAAGGCACAGCTTTTCGGAGGGCTATCTACTACCTTAATATCTCAATTTTCTTGCTCTTTTTTCTTCATCATAGGGGTATGGACTTTGGTGTAGTAGGCAAAGTCAAAGTTAGATCAATCACAAGAGAATTTAGGCAAATATCTTGTTATTTTTTTATTTTTTAAATACCTTGTTATTTTTAATACTCAGCAAGTTCAGTTGTAGTAGAAATTTTCAATACAGTTGATTGACAGTAAAGCTAGAGACTACACACCATCCACAACCTTATAATTTTATTTTGAGATGATCTTTTCTAAGTCAAGAAATTTGAATCATGATCATTAATATAGAATTATTCACTCTCTAAATTTTTGTAATTAATGGAATAGTAATTGTCAGGAAAGTAATTTTCTCCTCCTTTATCAAGTCTCATATTTCCATCTAGAAAATTCTACTTTACAGTGCCATTGTCATTTTTAGTTAAACTATCCATGATAAAGAGTGGATGGGAATTTCAGAGTCTCACAAAATAGAGACTTACAATATATGGATCTTACCTTTGCAATCAACTTCAACGGAAAAATCACCAATGCAAAGAATGTATTTGTGGTACTTTGATAAAGCAAAGTGTTTTCCTAAGCCAAAACGGTGTCTATAAAACTATTTATGGAAAGTCAAAACAAGCTAAAAAATAAAATTTAGTCATTGTTACGCAGAATAATATACTTAGTTGGTAAGAATTTCTGACGGACTTTTCCAAATGCAAAGGGCTCTCCAGGTTTAACTTGTTCTCATTAAGATAGTGTGGTGTCTGTAAGGTGTGTGCATGCAGTCATGCAAACATAATCTTAGTGACACTCGAAGAGAAATGATAAACAATAAGAACTATGAACGGCAAAGCAATATTACTCTCCAATATCGTATTGATCATGGAGCAGTGTGAGAACTGAGAACGTTCTCTCTCCTGTATCCTCATGATAACTCAGAATCTGGATCCAACACATGGGCCCATACTTGCTTAAGTGTGGATTTGAGATGGAGTTTGATTCCTGGCACCAGGAGAAATCATCCCTGAGCACAGAGCCAGGTTTTGAGCCCTGCTGTTTTTGGTTCCAAAACAAATAAAAATTAATAGTAAAATCAAATAAAATAAATAAAACAGAGAGATAAAAACATCTTAGATATGTTTTTCCTATAACATGAGCTGATTTTCTTAGGAACCCTGGATTTGCTGATGACTTTTACTGTGGTAATCCAAACACCATGGTAAACTGTGTGAACAAGCTACCAAGTTATTGGCCCAGTCATGAAGAATGGGGAATGGAACAATGGTGGTAAAGGCTTAAAAGAGAATGCTGTAAGGTTTGGCACCTGCTGTAGAAACTGGACTTACAGATTTCTTGTAAAAGGTGCTTGGCTTCGTTTCTATGTGTGTCCTGGGACCAATCTGGTCTCTTACCAAACATGTGGATAAAGCCTACAAGGAAGGCCAACACAATAAAGTCCTCAAGAAAGCAAGAGATCTGGATTATGAACTACAGTTCAGAAGTCCTGGCATAACCCCAAGCTCTTGCTCACCCCAATGAGATGCCTCTTTGGAGGGGAGTTGTCATGGTTTTTCATAGTTGTCCAGCACAAAAGCCTCTGCATGCTTTATTTTGCTTTTAGAGGGTTAAGATTTAGTGTTAATAACATGGCATTTGTTGTGGCCAACTCCACAGGTAACAGTTGAATTGCCCTAGGAAGTCAGGAGAATGAGCAACGGCTTAAAGGCTATAAATCTGACTTTAATTAATTTATAAAGCTTTATTGTCAACCTTTATTTAGCACCAAGGCCCACTAATCTTTATGGTATTATTTGCAATGGATGATGGATTTGAGTCAAATTGATTTGAGAGTATAATCATGTCTTGCAAAATGGCTTTCAAAAATCAAATATTTCATTTTCAAATATTTCAAAATTTGAATGAAGTAAAATCACATAGATGAATACCATTGCCACCTCTCTTTCCTCAATGACTTTCAAATCCTGCTTTCCCTACATCCTTCCTTTAGTCCCCCATGCCATTTTTCTGAAATAATGCATGCCAAGAAACTGCCCATGGAAATAATATTTTTATATAGCCTGATTTCCCAAAGATAACAACCACCCTTACAACAAATCCTAAGAAAGGGGTAAAGAAGAAGAAACTATCTAATGTGTTTCATTTGGTCTGACTCCTTTCCATTAAGCCTAACTCTCACTTTTCTTCACAGTTGACTTTTGTGACTTGTCATGCGCTTTTCTTTTTTAATAAAAATTAGTTGCCAAGATGAGTAAAGTGCTTTTATCTTATATCATTTGAAATATGTAAGTTAAAATTTTTCAATTCAAAGTAATAAAGTACTTGAGACTGTTTAGTTTGAGAAGAACAGTGAAATTTTACATTACAATTCTGGAACTTCCTTAGAAATAGTCTATAGCCAGGATAGCTGTTAGCCCTGTAAGAAATAAGGCATTCTGACCAGCATAAAGCCAGAGGAAGCTGCCTAGGTCATAAGCTTCCTCAACTGAAATATGTGATTTGGGAACTAGACTTCAAATTTCTGAATGCAGTCCCCATTTTGAAGAAAATAAATGATAGCTACTCTATAAAATTATGGGGTCCCTTAATTTTATTATATCCCCATTATTTTTTTGAGGAGGACTTTGGCTCATATCTGGTGGTACTCTGGGCTTACTTCTGTGCTCAGGAATGACCCTTGATGATGCTCAGGAGACTATGTGGAGAGCTGGAAATCAAATCAGCTCATTTGTATGCAAGATAAGCACCATAATCTTTGTACTATTTCTCCAGCCTGGGAACCTCTTTCTGACTCATCAAGGTCACTTTTATTAAGTACTGCAATTGTTAACAGTAACCCAGATTCTGACCCAACTCATTGATCCTGAAAGAACTCTAGGAGACTATAGAGTTACTAACCTTATAAGAGTAGTTTTAAAAAATATTTTTATGAATGAGGGAATTAGGGCATAAAGCGTTTAAAGAAATTAAAATAATCTGGAATTTACTGGCAGGATCAGGATTCATATCTATGACTTTGATTATACAAATACTTAGAAAGTAGATACAATTGTCTTCCCATGTTCACAGACTTCCCCATACATCCTCCTTTACATAGACTCACATGCATATGTGTACACAATACACAAATAGATGTGTATCTTTGTAAAAATTTTGGTTTCCAATTATATTTGCTTTAAGTTAAGTGAGAGAGAAAAATATTTTTTTAACAACTTTGCCTTTCTTTTTATATTGCAAATGTATTAAAGAAGAGGCCTGCAATTCAATGGCTTTTTCCTGACTTTTCATTGGACTACAGGTTCTGACTAGCCAGGAACTTTTTGAGTATTCATACTTCCATTCAACATGGTTAGATGGCATGCAGAAGAAACTTTGGGTTCCCATGGTGGTGGCAAGGTTGAACGCCAATTGCATGAACTTTTGGCCCCTTAATCATGGGAGAATGGTGAGGACATTATGGACTTTATTCCTTTGACTCCTGCTCAGCTAGATTGTGAACAGATTTGTTGTCCCACTGGTTTTGTGTAGACATTTCTAATCATTGGTGTCATTGCCAAAGACTTACAGAGACAGACCCATGTTCAAGAATGTGCCAAACAGATTTAAAGCTATGATTCTCAATTGAGGAAGAGTCTCACCTGCTCCTCCCTTCCAACCACAGATATTTGGCAGTGTCTGGAGACATGTTTGGGTTGTGTTGCTAAACATCTTATCAGGCATACAATAGACCCTTCCAATAAAGGATTATCTAAACCCATATTTTTTAGTCCTACTTAATTAAGAAAACTTGTAATTCCTTCTTGGAAAGTCAGTACTTGGGAAAGGACTTCTGGTTTAGAATAATTTTATCTATCGGCATCTTTTACAACAAACACTTGAGAAATACAAATAAAAATCACAATGCACAACCTCTGCTTACTGGCTTAAAGGGTTATAATAAAAAAGATAAAATGTTCTGTAACAGGGGCTGGAATGGTGGCACAGGCAGTAGGGCATTTGCCTTTTACAGGCTAACCTAGGACAGATGGCAGCTCGATCCCCTAGTGTCCCATATGGTCCCTTAAGCCAATTTCTGAGGGCATAGCCAGGAGTAACCCCTGAGCATCACCGGTATGGCCCAAAAAAACAAAAACAAAAATAAATGCTCTAACATAGTGTGGTGTACCCCAAGACCCACCCATATCTGGGAGGAGTTTTGGGAACCGGATAATAGGTGTAACTACCTGCAAGACCGCCCATTTCTGGGAGGGGTCTGGAAAAGGATAGATAAACCTCTGAGCCAGGGGATTCGGACCTTTTGCCGTTTCTCTCTTGGCCCGGCTTGGTTTCCTGGCTTTTGGATCTTTGGGCCGCATGGAGCCCAAAGGGAAGATGGCTAACAGGAGATAAGATGCAGGGCTAGCAAAATATAGCTGAATGCTTAAAAGGTTGACATAGGCCACACACCTGTGGTGGCTAGGGCATGAATAAAGATGATTCTTCCTGATGGCTGCGTGTGAGTGAGTAATTTCACCTGGGCCTGGAACTCGCCGGCTGCATGGAGGTTGCAGAGCCATGTGGGCTGGATGGCATCATCCACCATCCAGCCCCATCGTTATTTATTTAACACAACACATAGGAATATGTAAAAGCAACTGCATATTCATCTAGAGCTGTTTCTTTACATTAATTACATAAAGACCTATTTGAAAAAAAAATCATGTCCAATAAAGCAGAACACAAATGTACCCGATGGCGATTTCTATGAGGAAAATGCACAAAGGTTTATCAAAAGTATACTCTAGGTTGTTCACAGCAGACAAAAAAAATGGAAGCAATCTAAATATCTTTAATTATAGAATTGGTCAAGACATTGTATGTTAGTCAGTTACATGCAATTGTATACTAGAGACAAAGAACTAAACTCTGCACTATAAAAATGAGGCTGAATAAAACAAAAGAACCACAATATGCCAATGAATCCATTTTAAGAAACTGCAAGCAGAAAATTCCGATTTGTGTTTGCTTTTAAGTCAAGGTATTGTTCATGCTTTGTCCAGTTCTAATTGCAGAGACTCATGAGAGTATTGTTATTTTTTTGTGTCTTGGTTTGAGTGCTGCCTACAAAAGTCTATTCACAGCTACACTTTTCTGGCTGTACATTTTTCTTCAATACAACCATTCCAATGTGTAGTGTGAGCTTTAAAATATAGGACAGGCTCTGGATATTTCTATACTTCTTCTTTAAACTTTTTGGTCTCATGAATACATTGTCAAGAACTGGCTTGGATAATTAGTTTTGTTCGTTCTTTCTTTCTTTCTTTCTTTCTTTCTTTCTTTCTTTCTTTCTTTCTTTCTTTCTTTCTTTCTTTCTTTCTTTCTTTCTTTCTTTCTTTCTTCCTTCCTTCCTTCCTTCCTTCCTTACTTCCTTCCTTCCTTCCTTCCTTCCTTCCTTCCTTTATTTCTTGCTTTCCATTCTTTTCTTCCTTCCTTCCTTCCTTCTTTCTTTCTTTCTTTCTTTCTTTCTTTCTTTCTTTCTTCATTCTTCTTCCTTCCTTCCTTCTTCCTTTCCTTCCTTCCTTTCTTCCTTCTTCTTTTCTTTCTTTCTTTTCTTTCTTCTTTCTTTCTTTCTTCTTCTTCCTTTCTCTTCTTTCTTTCTTTCTTTCTTTCTTCATCTTCTTCCTTCTTTCTTCTTCTTTCTTTCTTCTTTCTTTCTTTCTTTCTTTCTTTCTTTCTTTCTTTCTTTCTTTCTTTCTTTCTTTCTTTCTTTCTTTCTTTCTTTCTTTCTTTCTTTTTATGTCAACTGTGTGATGCATTTTCTTTAAATAAATTAAAAATAAAAAAATAAAAATAAAATTAGATGGCTTACGAACAAAACACCTTAGGGGCCAGAGAGATAACATGGAAGTAAGGCATTTATTTGCCTTGCATGCAGAAGGAAGGTGGCTGGGGGAAGGCACACCAGGCAATGCTCAAGGGTGAATTCAAGAATTACTCCTGACAGTGTTAGGGAGACCATATGAGATGCCAGAGATTGAATCTGGGTTGATTGTATGCAAAATAAATGTCTTACCTACTATCACCATGGCCATTTCTAATAATTCTTGTACCAGCACTTGAACATGGGTTGGTCCAAAAGTATCAAGAAAGTTTCAATGACTCACATAGAACAAAGACAGTAGTACTGTGTAGAAGATAGCTAGCTCTTAAGATGAACTAGTCAAATGAGAGAGAAGTCAGCCTAGACACAGACGGAAGAATTCATGGAAAAGGAAAAATCCCAAGGTCTATATCAAGTACAGAATCAAGGCATAACAAAGATAAATTCATGTGTCAGCACTGAATCAGGGAGAATGGGGTTCAGCTCACTTCTAGAGTATCTTGTTACTTCACTGGGTAGGAGTGAGGAGGAGTTATGAAGAATGACCAAAATACCAATGTCAAAGTGTTGGGAAATAACAGGTAGCTCATATCACAGTTTTACTGATATCTGATCTTTCTCCTGCTTCCTCTGTTTCTCCCTTTCCTTTATTCTCTTCCTCTCACTTTCTATCTATTCTTTCATCACACACTGTCACTTTATCTCTGTTTCTATCTCCTTACCTCTCTCTCTTTTCCATGACCAGAGATATCATGAATGTAGACACATTGAATGTGATCTCAACGCTTCTTTATTGGATCATTCCCAGTTGTCAAATGACATTTGAAAATAAATTGAAAATTTATTGTCATCGTTGCTTTGTTTTGTGAAGTTATATATGTGATGCCAGGGAAGTTTTATTAATCTCACTGCTTTGATTTTCTTCTTTGTAACAGGAAGATGAGCATATCACCCTAAAAGAAGGTATTGTCTAATTATGCTTGCAAACATTATAAGAACATTCAATTCTATTGCTCACAAGAACACTGGAAAATTGATTTCATGTGAAATCATGGGATCCCACACAAAAGCGATCCAAAGTCTCCCCCTTTAAATCTCTTTACTGTAGCATCGCTTTCTTTCAGTTCTTTATGCTTCAACTACTGCGTGGTTCCTGCCATGAGAGTGATGCGTGGAGAGTTCTTGGGCCATCAGTCGTTCTGGAAGGAGGCGCCTTGCCTGGAAGTCATGAGGGCACACAGTGTTCAGTATGGAACATCAGTGTTAGTCCTGGCGGCTGGATAGAGGTTGTCATTTTAGCCCTAGAGAAAGGTCCTGCTGTTGAAGGCTAGTGTAGGCAAATAACATATTTTACATGTTGTACAGCATATGGAAATTTCTATTACTGCAAACATTTGGTTTGGTTCTGTGCCTGTTCAACATATTGCACATTTCTAAATTAACTGTCTTGGAAATGGAGCAGTTATGAATCACACCGCCATGGTCCCAATGGGTGAAAGATGGAAGGTAGGTCTTTCTCTGCCATGGTCATATGTTTGATTCTAAATCTCTGATGCTAATGACTTCTGCAAAGCCAAGAAGGGAGTCACTAGTTGGGGTGGGAGGAGAAAGAAGTTGCTAGCTGTTTGTCTAGTACACCCAGCTTGCCAAATTCTGTCCTGTCCAGAACCAGGAAGGCAGAGATTTAGAGTTCACTGTTATCCCACTACTAACTCTTATTTTCTTCCTTTTAAAGACTAATCTTCTAGTGGAAAAGTTGTGAAGGGCTCTTTTGGTTATCATTACCAAAGTGCCTTCATGAAAAAGATAATCTACATAAGCCAATTTGCCTTCATTTGAGTTCACCTTTTTAAAAATCATGTTTGACCCATTTCTTATATTGGTTTTAGGATTGCTAAAAATAAGGCAATGTTTATTCAGAAAGAAAAGGGAATATAAAGCACAAGTCAGCACATAAAATATTTCCTAGAGGTGATGACTACATGGAAGTTTTATAGACTCTGCTTTTGGAGAAATTTGCTGGAAAAGTTTTCTTATAAAATGGGACCCAACGTTTGCTCACCCAACTTTGAGCACTTTTGTAAGATTCCACTACATCATTTCTATGTCAGCATTTAATTCAGTACTTGTATTTCATACAAATTTGGAATTTTTAACTTTAATTTAATGTGGAAATTTGTATTTTCAATACAGCCATTATTTGTTTCAAAGTGGCAAAACTTGACAAACTTGTGTGTGGGTTGTGGGCACTAGAAATAAAGGGATTCTCTACACTAAAAACAACGGGATACTCTCTGTTATCTTTGGATGTAGACATTTGATCCTCAAGTGAAAATAAGAAAAAAATGCCTACAATAGTAAAGTCTCCCAGTATCAAAACCATTTTTATTTAGCCCAATGCTTGGCATAGAGTAGCTAAAATCCTAGTAAGTGAGTAGACTAATTATTCAAATCCCTTTCACAAGAAGGATATTTTTTGGTGGGGTGATCCCTATTAACTGAGTAGAGGTAGAAAATTGACTTTTAATTCTGAGTATATTTTGAATATATTTGAACTTGCAACATGGGTTTTAGCTAGTGAGTATCCCTTTCTTCCTTCTATTTGAGAGATCTTATGGCTGTATATGGCCAATGTATTCAGGTCCCAGATCTGAGTCATTGAAATATTAAAAAAAGTACATTCATCTGTGTGGTTTATTGTACCAGAAGAGAATATGAAACCCAACCAAAGCTGTTGTTCTTTATATTTTTCAAAAACCTAGATGCAAAACCTTGATTTTACTCAAGCAAATGGTCAAAGACAAAAGAACTGCTTACAATGCAGAATTACTATTAGGTTTGGTAAATTTTCTCCTAGTAATTTGGAAAGGTTTAAAGCACTTGCTAATATACTGTAGTAGGAATAATGGTGCACTTGTGGTTATAGTAACAAATTGATTAGGGATCCAGAGCTTTACATCTGGCCATGAGGGTCACACAGTTCACTTCTTCCATCCTCTGATCTACAAAAAACTCTTCTTCTTCTTCTTCTTCTCTTCTTCTTCTTCTTCTTCTTCTTCTTCTTCTTCTTCTTCTTCTTCTTCTTCTTCTTCTTCTTCTTCTTCTTCTTCTCCTTCTCTTCTTTTTCTTCTTTTTTCTTCTTTTTCCTTCTTTTCTTCTTCTTTCTTCTTCTTCTCTTCTTCCTCCTTCTTTTCTTCTTCTCTTCTTTTCTTCTCTTCTTCTTCTTTTTCTACTACTACTACTACTACTACTACTACTACTACTACTACTACTACTACTACTACTGCTGCTGCAGCTGCTGCTTCAAGGTCGGTCTTTTGAAAGGAATGCATGAGTTTTGATGATTAAACAAATGACAAAGATAGGCTTAGGGTAGTGTGTAAGAGATGAAATTTTTCTTTGGCAGCCAGTTTGTCCTTTAAATAGCCCAGTTGGTCTCTATTACCACTGTTCTTTTATTTATTTATTTATTTATTTCTATTCAGGTTTGTCCTCATTGTAAAGCAGAAGTATGCCTGTCCTCCTGCATCATCTTTTTCACCCAATCATCAAGGTTTAGAGAGAGAGAAAGAGAGAGAGAGAGAGAGAGAGAGAGAGAGAGAGAGAGAGAACATGGCCTTGTTATTCGGTTGTACCCCATTTCTTTCTCTAAGAGCCTGGGTAAGAATTTTATTCTGCCAGATCTTGGATAATATTTAACAAGATACTGGCTCTCATTTTCCTTATCCATAAGAATAAGGGTCTGACAATAATATTTACTTCATAACTTCATGATAAAGAATCCATTAGGCTTTGTTTAATTTTGGGCCACACTAGATTTTCTTCAGGCATTTATCCTAGCTCTGTGTCCAGGGATCACTCCTGGCATTTCTTAGGGAGCCATATATGGTCTATGTATGATTGAAGCTGGGTCCACCAAGTGCAAAACGAGCACTTCAGCTACTGTATTGTCTCTCATGCCCCAAAGATTTAGTAAGCTAATTATTGATTTAGTTTTCAGAAAAGTATTTGGTATATGGAGACTCACCCATTAGCTTAGTTCTTGTTAAGTTTTTTATTTCTTGAAGAATGAGTTCTTTACAGAATAGAATTTTTACATTTTTATATTTATTTTTGGGGTATCAACACCTCCAGTGATATTCAGAATCTCCTAATTCTACTTGTGGTGATTCTTGGCTAATTGGGATGGAGATTCACTGTGAAAGCCTGATGAAATGGCACTGTTTGAGGCCTGAGATGCTACTTGGGGCCTTCAAAGTCACATATTATGTGAACCAATCTAGTAGTACTTATGAAAACAGATGATACTGGAGATTGAATCAGAATCAATATTAATATCTTAACTTGCACTATCTTTCTTCCTAGTGATTTAATTTATTTCAGAACTGTGATTTCCACTTTGAACAGTCCCATCTTATGTTACACAAATTAGGCATCCAAACCAGATGCCAATATATCCTATTTAGTCCTGTATGAAATCAAACACTGTCAAATCAGAAGACATGCAAAGAGAAGGACAACAATTTAACGTGATAGTCTCATTTTTTTTCTTTATCTCTTTACAAATATATTCTTTAGAAAAATTCCTCTCTGTATCCTCCAAATCTCTAGTGTCTGTACTTTAAAAGATTAAAGAAGACTTCTTGGAGCGTTTGAACCAGCCAGATCTAATTGGCTTTACTGCAGTCAGAGAAAACACTACTACCACAATGCAGAAGGAAATTTTGCTTTATTGTAGGCCTTCTGCATTCACAGCTTAAAACTTGAACTATCAGTTTGTTCTAAGTGCTAGTCAACTAGACACAAATCAGAGGTCATGACCAACAAGAATATTCAAGTGGAACACTCACAACACACACACACACATACACACACCACAACCACCACCACCACAACTACCACCACCAACACACACATCATGTCATAATGCATGGTTCTGAGTTCAAAACATTTTTTACCTGAGATGATAAAGTTTTGCCTTTCAGTCTCTATACCATGCCCCTTTGTGCTTCTCTCCTAGAGGGACCCACGATTGGAAGTTGAATACGTGGTTAAAAAGAAAAAAAACTTGGGGCCAAAGAGATAGCATGGATGTATGGTGTTTGCCTTGCATGTAGAAGGACGGTGGTTTGAATCCCGGCATCCCATATGGTCCCCTGTGCCTGCCAGGGGCGATTTCTGAGCATAGAGCCAGGAGTAACCCCCACGCTGCTGGGTGTGATCCAAAAACAAAAAACAAAAACAAAAAAAAAAAGAACCCAAAAATTAATTACTTGCTGAAAGATTACCAGCAGGATGAAGAAGTAACAACCATCCTTCTTCCTTAAAATTTGTGCTGAAAAAGAAATGTTCTATCCTTTCCCTTTCCAGGAAAGTCGGAATAATATGGGAAGACTTGGAGCTTCCCATCACTCTAGAAAATGTTGCCAATGAGAAGCGTATTGATCAAAGTTCTGAGGAGGAGAGGTGTTCAAATATTTACCCAGTGCACTTCAGTGAAAGGTGGCCTAGGAGAGCTCAGAGGTGGCCAGTGGCAGGAACTTGGCGCTAACAACAATTCTTCTCTTCTAAGAGACCATTTATCCCCACCTGGGGCTTCCCTACCTCAGCTCCCTCTCCCTTTCCAGCATGCTTTATGAAGATATTTTATGAAGTATGTGTATGAATATTTTCTAGCCCACAGCAATAAAGTTATTTGCCTAAGATCAGGAATTAGAATGGAACGTTAGGAAGTTTGATTCTCTTCCTCAGCCATGCTGTGGCTCAGACCTCCACCGTAGTTTAGAGACATCTTTCTTCATCTCCTTGACACCCGGTTTCTCTTTGAATCTATCTTCTCTCTAGAAAATATATTCATGTGAATGCAAAATGTGACATGAGTGGGTCCTTGGAATTGCATGTTTAAAAAAATATTGGTTTTTTCACTCTAGAGTATAGTGAGGAGAAGGAAAGAAATGGAGTGGAAAAGAAAGACAGATGGGAAAAATTGGGGGTCAAGGGGACTCAGATGCATTGGCGGTTTTAAGAAAGAACAGAACTAAATATTCAAGCCACAGAGTCAACAACAAAGAAATCATGAAACCCAATTTTTAACAACAATTGAACAATGGGCCTCTCATGATGGCAGGCTGGGGTAGGGGGTGTGGCTGGGATGCACTCTGGAAACATTAGAGAAGGAAAGAAGGTCAACACTGGTTTTGAGATTGGTGCTGAAAAGTATATCTAAAACCCAACTATGAATAATCTTGGAAATTATGATTATTTAAATAAAAATGAAAAAGTTCTTGGTTCTCACTCATCAGTGGTATATAGAATAATAGGACAAATAATACAATGCAGGGGGGATAGGATACCATATATATTATAGATTCATGAAAGGCAGAAAGAATGAGCCTAGAAATATATGACCAAGCAGGACAGGGAACTATTTTAGTTCTTTTTCTATAATAAATATATATTTATAGTTTTTTTCTGTCCGATCATGGGTTATTAGAATATGTCTTCAGATTCCCTCCAAAGAGACCAACTCACCAAATTTTTAGTTGAATTGGGATCTTTAGTCTCATTCAGATTCTAAGGTACAAACTTAAATCTTACCCGGCTTTCTGCTTCTCTTTGGACCAGGAAAAATCATTGGTAAGAGATTTATAATGAAACAGATGCAAAAGAGGAACAAATGTATTTTCAGTGAGAGAATAAAAACAAAGCATAACATATAGAGTTTGTGATAAAGTCTCTCCAGAAGCAATTACATTAGGAGACATGGCTGGAGCACCTTTTAGGAGATTTGGAACTTTAAGTTATGGAGTCTCTAAAGTTTATTCAATAGGGCAAACAAAAATAAACCAGTGTCAATATGCGTGGTTCAAGAGTGCCTTGAAAGGCATTGGAGCCCTTAATCCCTTGTCACTATTAATTAAGTATATCCTTGAACAGCCTCAATTTAAGGTTGTTAATCTTCACACCTTCCTTTGTGGCCCCCGAGCAGCTGCCTTGGAGGTCTTAATGGATCTCTGACCAATTTAGGCTATGGTCAAGTCACAAAAACAACAACCAGAGGTGTAATAAGATATTCTGTGAAAAACATATTCAGTAATATTAGATCAACTCTGCAATTGGAGAGCTGATATCACAGTTAATGTAAACTTGGTAAAGCAACAGCAGCACACCACTTGTCTGGAAGGAGGTCTGATGTTACCTAGACAGGGTAATTTTGCCTGCTCAAATCATGGTGGGTCACCAAAATTAGGGCAGGAAGGAACACAATAGTTTTATATTATTCTTATTTTACTTGAATATTTAAAAACATGTTCTTTTTTTTTTATGTATGATGGAGGGAGTTCTAAATGTTACTGAACATGAGAACACCATTAAGTATGACCCCTACAACAGCAACAACATAAAAAGATGAAGCCACTTTGTGCCCCCAAGTTATATAAGAGCAGAACCACAGACTGTATTTAAAATACAATCCATTCTTTTCAACTAACTTCAGTTGATCATTTTTGTTCTCATCCTAATAAACTATGGCAGTTAAGGTTTCAAGGGTTTAGGGGTAGCAATGAACTTACAGTGGTCGGCAACCTGCGGCTCGCGAGCCACATGTGGCTCTAAAAACATGTTCTTATTAGTGGACAGTTGACATTAAGCTACGTGTATTTCAGTTGAAAGAGATGTGGACGCATCAATTCAGTGTTTCCAACCTCTCCTCTCCTTGAATTCTAACAAAATATTAATGAGCTGCTGTATACCCAGAAAATAAATAACTAAACCACGTGGGTGACATTTGCAGATAAATATTTATAAATAATCCTTCATTTACCATCTTTTTTTGCACAACATTGATTTCTAGGTTATGAGCCCCATTTTCACTGTGTTGGTTTTAATTACCAGATCTCTGCTTTTCATAGGTGCAAGGCATTCACTCCACTCATTTCTGGTGGTAACTTTTGTTTTGATTTGTTTTGTTTTGTTTTGGGGGCACACCCTGTCATGCTCAGGGTTTACTCCTGGCTATGCACTCAGAAAGCACTCTTGGCTTGAGGAATTATATGGGACTCCAGGAGATCTAACTTAGGATAGTGCCTGCAAGGCACACGCCTTACTGCTCCACACCACCGCTTTGGCCCCTGGTGGTAACTTTTGGGTTGAGATATCAACTTGGCTGGACCATCATGACTAATTTTTTGATTAGCATTTTTTTCTAGGAGACTAATCTAAATCAATGGACTTTGGAGTACACAGAATGGGTGGACTTCACCAATCAATTGAAGTCCAGAATAGGGCAAAAGACTAACCAACATTTAGTAAGAGAGAATTTCTCCAGCATATAGCAATCAGCTTCAGATGTGAACTACATTGACTTTTCTTTGATTTTTAGGATACCAGTCTTCCCTGAGGGAATAGGTCTTGTAAAACGACATAGCTGCATGCACCAATCTAGTGAGACTCTGCTGATGGATAATGCAGTGACGAGCAATCCCTCCTCTACACCCTCCTCTTCAAGTTTTTTTGAACAAGTGCCACCAGTCCATTTTTCCTCCCTGCCATTGATGGCCCTCCATTGGTTATTATTCCAACAAACCTCTTTCATGGCAAACCTGCATTCTCAATGGCATCACACAGATGCCAAAATATCTCATTAGCGGTGGCCTGGCCATGCATTGGAATTATTGTGAGAAACTCCTCTGTCAATTAAAAATTGCAATCAACACCATGGACATAAATTGTGAGCTGCGCAGTGTCTGTTCTATCTGTGCCCTCATCAAGAGCAACTGAGTATGCATCAAAACATTTGGCTTTCTCACACAGTTGATGATAAATGTCACTTGACATGTCAGAAATGCGCTCTGCCACAGTGTTGGCAGAAAGGCTGATTTTGCTAAACTGACTTTTCTTTTCCAGACAGATAATACTTGCAGCCTGTAACATGCATTTTTTTTTAACAAATCTCCTTCTGTGAATGGTTTCCCTGCCTTAGCAATCATCTCACTAACAATGGAACTAGCTTCAACTGATGCAACATTCTCTTTGGTTGCTTTCTTGAAGAAATCTTGTTGCCTCATTAGGCATGCTTTAAGACTGGCAACCCGCTTGGCTCTTTCATGTCCTTGATATTTTGCACAAAATCCTCAGCATATTTAGTTGAATAATGGCATTTCAAGTTGTATTCCTTCTGCACTGCAACTTTCTCTGAGCAAATAAGACATGTGGGGATGCCCCTGTGCTCAACAAAGAAATACTGCATCTCCCACTTTTCCTAAAATGGTTTGTGCTCGTCATCAATCTTTCTCTTCACTGCAGGCTTTGATTAAGTCATGAAGGTATGACAAAATCTAATTCTGTAATAAACTTCTCTCCCTTAGGCCTCCAATAATGCAAGGGACAGCGAGTAGGAGCAGCGGAAATGACGTCTGCGCTAGGCGCAAAGTATTCGCAATTATTCGCTTACTGAATATTCGCAATAAAAAATCACATTAGAAAGAAAAAAATCACAGAAATCGCATTAAACATTTGCATACTCTGAATGGAACTGCTCGGGGTATGCGAATGTTTAATGCTATTTTTTCTTACTAATGTGATTTTTATTGCGATTATTCGGTAAGCGAATAATAGTGAATACTGAGATATTTGAAGGCCGGTCGCTGGCCACAAAATGTTGTAAGGAGGGCCTCAAACGGCCCGAGAGCGGCGAGTTTGAGACCCCTGGTATATATATATATATATATATATATATATATATATATATATATATATATATATATATATATAATAGTAAGGACAATAGTTCTCAGTTCTGCCGAAGGTATGAAATGATGAGCCACTTAAAAGATAACTTGGGAATAATTCACTGAAGCTAAAAATGACTCCGAAAATATCATTATTAAAACATAAGGAGAGAACTGAAAGGAGCAGACATAAAATTCTATACTTTTTCTTCAAAATACACTTGAAAATCAAAGCCAAAATAGTCCAGCATACATGGCAGAAAATAGAGACTGTTCTGTTATTGATTTATGAAAAGTAGATGAAGGTTGGTAAGAGCAAGTTCCATGGCTATCCTTCAAATACTTACAGCATCCTTGGCCTGAAGAATAGAACAGTGAGTAGGGTGCATGCCTGGCACATGGCTGAATCAGATTTTATCCTTTCAACTACATTATGATTTCCTGAGCCCATCAGTAGTAATTACTGAGAGAAAAACCAAGGTTAAGCTTTTAGCAATGTTAAACATGGCCCAAAACACATGACAGAGAGAGAGAGAGAGACACACACACAAAGAGGAGAGAGAGAATTTTTCTACACCTTTGAGAGAAGCAGCTGTGGAAATAACTGAAGAAGGGATCTGAAGGGATCTATGTGTAAGCTTGAGAGGCAATGAAGTACCTACCAGATGTCACATTCAGAGAAGAGACTCACAAGAGAAAGAATCAGGTTCATTGATGAGCTAATGTTGAATGTGATGGATGGAAAAGCGTTTTTTTCTGAGGTTGGAACTCCTAAAAATCTTTAAGTAAAATGTAGTAGGGAAAAACTATGTGTATGTAGGGTGGATAATAATGTAAATGATGAGATTGGATTGTGACTATGACCTATTAGAAATGTCTTTTTAAGGATAAACTGGAAATAGATGGGTTTAAATATCAGCTGGTTTATCTCTCTCATTTGCTTTGTGTCATAACTAGAATCTGGGTGGTTTTTTTTTTTTTTTTTTTTTTTTTTTTTTGGCACAATGCTCTCACAGTTTTTTTTCGTTAAAGAAATCAATAAAGACCAAAGGATTCGTTTGACTTTTTAAAATCTCTTTAAAGGGAAATAGGTGCTTTTAACTAATGTGAGCAGTGTGTTCAATGAATACAATTTTCTAGTACTATTATAATGAATAAAATAAAAGCTCCAGTGAGATTCATTTCATGTTTCCCACAAACATACCAAGTAGTCTTTATACGGAGGATGTAAATCAGCCTGTGGTTTCTATGTGTTAGAGAAAGATGGTCTTTGGGGAAAGGACAAAATTGGTCATTGCCAATTTGTAAAAAATTGCCCAGTTAGTAATAATTCCAAACTCATTATGAAGTGAGTCTTTACAGTATCTCTTTATATAAGGGGCACATAGCATGTAAAGTTGTGAATACATTGGGAACTGCTGTAGGGAATGGAAGGGATATTTGTCATGATAAGGGCCCAGTTCTTACAGGTAGATTTAAATGTCTTTACCTTAACTTTAAAAACACAGTCAAAACATGTAAGATGCTCAGTTATTCCTGATTTTATGCACCAGGAAACTGACTTGAAATTTTAAATTTTATAAACTGATGGGTAATTTGATAGTTCTGAGATGTACAGTCAGTTTTCTAGAGAGCATATGCTTCTTGAGAAATAGAAGTTTGACACTTATATCACAGGAGAAATAGGACAGGGATTAACACTCAAGTCATGAATGTGGTTGACCCCAGTTTGATTCTCAGCACCACAGGATTCCTGAGCACCATTGGGAGAAATCCCCTGAGTACAGAGCCAAAATTATCCTCTAAGCACTACCAGGTGTGGTCCTCTCTGCAAGAAATATAATAGTTAAATCTTACAGCATTTTTGATTAGTTAGAGAAATCAGCCTGTTAAATTTTGGTGGAAAGAAATAGAGAGTAATCACCAAAGAATTCATCATAACTTTATAAATTCAGGGAAGAGGAAATGAAATTCAGTGAAGTTAACAAATAAAGTTAAATGGCAGAGGAATAAATAGTAACATTTACTAAGGTGTCCAAGCACTACTCATTAAGTAGCCCCATTTAATAGTAGCTAGGAGTGGCTCCAGATGTATCAGGCATCTAAGGTCCTGGTAGGTCTGACCCCAATAATGAAAGACCAAGAACTTTCCTCTTATTGTTCTGCATTAGTTAAACAAGTTGATGAAAGACATACCTGAGGATTCTGGCCCATCTGCCCAAACATTTCATTTCTGAGTTCCCTGGTTCCAGTTCAGGAAGTTCCTCCTTGACCCAGTCAGTGTTGTGTTTAGTACTCAACTAGAATACACAGGCTTGCACATGAAGATTGATATTTTATATATAACTGAACCCTAGGCAGAAATTGTGCTTAATCCTTGCAGTGGAAGAGAGACTAACATGATTTTTTTTTTTTTTTTTTTTTTTTTTGCTACGAGACATATGGTTCCACTTTCACGGTTCTGTTGGTCTCCCGGGTCAGTGACATCCACCATATGCCCGAGAGCAAAGAGTGATGGAACTGACATGCTACTCAGATGCATGGAAACCAGCCAAATTGTGTGTCTTCTGCCATAAAATGGCATTCAAGTGGCCCAGTGAGCTGACATTTATTCAGAGAGTGTAGACATGGAGGGCCAACTTGCTCATTTGAATCTTTCTGATTTGTGTTAAAATTATAGATGGAAATATTTACAAATACTGACTTTTATTTTTTGAAAGGAGAAAGGTCAGTTCAGCAGAGTTCAAGTTATAGCCTAATTTTTAAGGTTGGCTTTGGGACACTTTCAATGAGTTTTAATAAACTATAGGCTTTCTTTCAAAAACAATTAAATCTCTATAGTTGAATCCACCTTTGGTGACAACTAATCCAAGGGTAGAATCTGGTAGTTCACACAAAACACTGACTCCAGTAGTTACAAAAGGAATATGGCAATTGGGCCTATGTTAATTTGGTTATGCATATAGTGCAGAATCAGAAATAAACACTAAAATTTCAAGTAATGAGGATAACATAAAGTATAGTTGACAGATCTTTTTTGCACCATGCTTGATTTAAGACCACCATGAGTGTCCTATGGGACTGATGATACCCACCTCTTTACCAGGATTTAATGTTCTATACAATAGACTTCTTCTTTGTTGTTGTTGTTGTTGTTACTCCTGGCTCTGCACTCAGAAATTGCTCCTGGATTGAGGGACCATATGGGATGCCAGAGATCGAACACGAGTTTGTACTGGGTCAGCCACGTGCAAGGCAAATGCCCTACCACTGTGCTACCACTCCTATCCTTCACTTATTTCTACAAGTATAGATGTATTAATTCAAATCCTTATTTGCATACTGTACTCATTTGCATATTTTCTATGCTCTTCCCTCCATTAAGAAAGCAGAGAAAGTATATCTTGTTCATAGTACGAATAGCAATACTCTACCTACAAGTTAGATTGAGTTAGCTAAATTTTAATAACCAGGCATATTTTGTATGTGCATTTTAATAGATGATATTCTTCTGTTATAAGAAATGTGCAATTGTCCAAATACATTTACCTTTTGAATAAAACTAATTTGTAATATTTTATACCATATTATGTGGGTTTTACTCAGTACATAAGAGATTAACAACCAGGTGTAGTATATTTAAACTATAGTTTCTTTCTTTTTTTTTTCGTTTTTTGGTTTTTGGGCCACACCCGGCATTGCTCAGAGGTTACTCCTGGCTATCTGCTCAGAAATAGCTCCTGGCAGGCACGGGGGACCACATGGGTCACCGGGATTCGAACCAACCACCTTTGGTCCTGGATCGGCTGCTTGCAAGGCAAACGCCACTGTGCTATCTCTCCGGGCCCCAGTTTATTTCTTTTTTTGTTTTGTTTTGTTTTTGGGCCACACCCGGTGACGCTCAGGGGTTACTCCTGGCTATGAGCTCAGAAGTCACTCCTGGCTTGGGGACAATATGGGACGCCGGGGGATCGAACCGAGGTCCGTCCAAGGCTAGTGCAGGCAAGGCAGGCACCTGACCTCTAGCGCCACTGCCCGGCCCCCCTAGTTTATTTCTTAATTAAAAATTGTACAAGAAAAATACAGCCAATATAATACTATTATTTTTATTCAAATTTATTATTGAATTACTAACAACATGATGCAGAATATAAAAGAAATAAAAAGAGAATTTAGACTTGAATCAGATCATGGGGACCAGAACATACTCTGCCTCTGTCTTATTTTATAACTTAAGCAAGAATGCATGAAAAGTGGAGAAAATTGCAGAGGTTAAAAATAAATGGTTTCTAGATTATGAAGAGTCATGCTCATTGTCTTTCATTGTAGAGCTCATTTAATGAGAAGTGGATGGAGAAAAGTCATTTATAGGTCATTATGACTGAATTTTGCAAAATGAACTGACGTGAGAATGAACCCCAGACTCTCGCTAGGGAGTTGCTAGAGTAATGTAGATTTGGGATTATTTTAGCATGCCTATAAGAATGAAAGTGGAGTTTGAGAACATTTGAGAGGAGACAAGAGCTCTGTAGATAATAAAATAGAAGTAAATGTTTAAGAAAATATCAGAATAGCTAGATTCTTGACTTGGGAAAGTAGAGAAAGTGTCAGTCACAGAACCTAGCAACACAGAAAGACATTAAAGTGGAGAGAAGGTTCAGTTCAATCTTGTAGAGTTTAAAAACCTGGAGACCTTTAGTCTAGTTGTTCTAAATGTTGATGGACCTAGTAGGAAAACTAGTCTGGTAGAAAAACTGAACTTAAAACCAAAACAAACCATTTAGGGCATATAGAGCACCATTAAGTCAGGGAGGAGTGACAAGAGGAAGTTGTAATAGAAATTTGGTTAACATATACGTCGAAGAGTGGAGAAGTAATAATAAAAAAATATTTGATGAAACTGTATTATAATGAAAGTCAAAAAAAGAGAGTTTTTCATGAGCATATATATGTATGACATAGAGACAAATGTTGGAAGCTGAATTAAAACAAGACAGAAGGTGAATCAAATGTACTATTAGCATATGTGTTTATTACTAACTCCAGTAAAAACTTTAAATGTTGTAGTCAAAGTTAGTTATCTCAGAGTGTTTGGAGACACAGTAAATCAGAAAAAAGAGAGGAATTAGTCAGAAGCATCTCTTTCAAAGATCGGTTGTTGGAGGCAGGAGGTAGACTTAGGAAGGAAGGATTAACAACTCTTAGAATCTGAGATATATACGGTGCCAGGGTGACAGTACAGTGGGCAGGACACTTACCTTTCCATGAAGCTGACTCCAGTTTATCCCAGGTATTTCATATGGTCCCCTGAGACCTGCTAGGATTGAACCCTGAACACAGAGACACAAGCAAGCCCTGATCACAGTCAGATGTGGTTCCTTCACATACAAAAAAGAATTTGATATCACAGAAATATTTTGAAATTGTGGACATTACTTAATAGATATGATTGAAATTATGTAAATAGGTAAAACAGGAATAAATTTAGTATACAAATAGAAGGGTGATTATTTAGATGAGTGGAGGGATTTGGAAAACTGGGGTAATAGGGGAGGACATTCAGTAGGAAGATAAAACACTACTTTTTTAATATAATTTTTATTTTGATCATAGTGGCTTATATATTGTTGACAATATTATTTTAGGTACATATTTACATAAAATTGGGGGGAATTCCCATCACCAAATTGTCCTCCCTACTTTTTTAAATAGTTAAATAATAGGAAGGTAGAGGTGCAGTTTGTTGAAAAATAAGGCATTTCAGATTTCTTCCTCAGGGAAAGAAATAATAATAATAATGCTATCTCCTTAGAGTCTAAGAGAATAGAAGATGCTTGTAAATGACTACATGGAAAGAGGAAAGCAAGCCAGTAAAACAATATTAGCAGTAGAAAGAACCTAAATGACACTGGAGACTAAATCTGTGAGAGGCCCAGCCTGCACATTTATATGATTAATTCCAGTAGCACTTGGCAAGCTGGAGATGTATAAAGCATGCTAATGTGGGATTCATCCTACTCATCTAGGAGTTTTCATCATGATTGAAGGAAAATATAACCTGAAAAATTAATTAAAGTGCATGTAAAAGAAAGGGAAAGCATATCAATCAGAAGAGCAAGGAAGTAATGGTAGAATCTCTGTCCTGCAAGAAAATATTTCTTTTTCTTTTAATTTTTATGAGTTTTTGGGCCATAACCAGTGGTGCTCAGGGCTTACTCCTGGCTCTGTGCTCAGAAACCACTCCTGGCAGGCTCAGGGGATCATAGGGAATGCCCGTGATTGAACCTGGGCAGGCTACATGCAAGGCAAATAAATGCCCTACCCGCTATGCTATTGCTCTGGCTCCAAACATTTCTTAATGATGGAAATAAGGCTCTATGCTCTTCAATATGGTAACTACTAACCATATGAGTATTGAGCATTTGCAGTGTAATTCTCTACACCTGACAACAAATTTTAATCAATGTACTTTTAATTAATTGAATATAAAGAGGTACTTATGATCACTATGGACTGCTTAAGACTAGAGATAGTTATAACCATGAACTTGCATATTGAAATGAATAAAAGGCTAAAAATGAAAAAATTATATAAAATAGCAGGTACTAAACAAATGCTATTGCTATGTGTTCAACAGGCTACATTTAAAATAAATCTTTAGCCTTTACTTTTTTAAATCAATTTCTCTCTACCTCTGCAAAAGGTAGAGTTCATTCTGGCCCTGATTTTCGAACTTTTTCCACAGTGTAGACCTCAATAGATCAGTAACACAACAGTCTAATCTTGAGAACATTCCAGTTATGTTCCTAATTCTGGAGGTGACTTTGGGACCTCATTTGCATGAGTGAAGATTGAGGCATTTTCTAAAGATTCTGGGGAAAATACCTATATCTCCTCTGATACATTGTGGCATGCATGAGAAGTTCAGAACAAAGCATACTTTGTTACTCAGAGAATGGTATTGAATATAGGAATATAGCAGAGCACAGATAGAGGAAACAATTCAGTAAAACAGTACCATATTGAGTTACAGAATGTAACTATCACTAAAGACTATGCTATGTATGGGTATTTACATTGAATAAGTCAACACTTCTCCTTTACAGTTGTCACCAACTTTTGTTACTCAGTTTAAAAAATTTCAGCAAATCTGGTATGAAATATTTTTAGGAGTGGAAAACCTTTATTTCTGCAAAGGGCCATTTGAATATGTATATATGTACATATATAACATTGTTTACAGGTAACACTGTAAAGGCAGATGGTTTATAGGAAGTCAATAAGAGAAATATATGTCTGGTCCATTGTTAACAAGAGCTGACTACATGATTTCTCATTTGTTTGTTGTTTTGGGACCACACCCAGAAGCATTCAGGGGTTACTCCTGGCTTTGTGCTCAGAAATTGCTCCTGGCAGACTTGGAGAACCATACGGGATACTGGGTATAGAACCTGGATCTGTCCTGGGTAAGCTGTGTGGAAGGCAAACTCCCTACTTCGGTGCTATCATTCCAGCCCCACATGATTTTTCTGATTTTATGTGCTGATCATGCAAGTCCAATGTTCCTCATCTGTGACAGAATAGTAGTGAAGTGGAATAAATTTGAAAGTGCATGGAGATTAAAAGTTCAGGCATTTGAGAAGCTACAGTGAGAGCTAATTAGGGTCAACCACTCTGACAAAAATTGGATTAAGGGTGAAGAAGAATCAACAGTTAGCAGAAAAATCTTTAGAGAAGGAAGCATTAACAGAAATGTCAGTAAACAGAGCCCTGAAATCATGGTATTATGACTGAATGGCTCTTTCTTGTTTCCTTAATACATATTTTCATATTTTCATTTTAAATATATACTTGGTAGCAACACCAGAGAAATAAAAATGATCATAATGAAAAATAGAGGAAAAATAAATGTGAAACTTGGAATGGTAAGATGGAATCAGAAGGAAGTGAATAAAGAGCACTCAGAATATAGATCATTGGGGAATTGGCCGGAGCAAACTCACAATTTGATTTCCACTTTCCATTCATGCCATTCCTTCATAGTCTTTCGAATTTTCCTCTATATGAAAGTTTTAGAGGAATCTACATCGTCATAGGAAGATGCTCCTTTAACTTATTCTTTAAAGTATATGTCCCAGGTCAAAGAATTAGTGGTAAAGCCATTTTTTTGAAGAAACCAACTCCAAAATTCCAGTCTTACAGGCTTCCCTCTAGACCACATTATATCCCGGACATGGAGCAATTTCGCGGTAGACATCCTTTTTCCTGGACTACAGGGTCACAGGAAAACCAAGGAGCTACTGGAGTATTTTTGTTCGTGACTCTGAGTCCCAGTGCTTGAGGATAGAAAAGCTTCTGACAGACCGCCCAGGCCCCTGACAGCCCCTGTCTGGACTGTCTGACATTAAGAGAGGAAGCTTTCCTGCCCAGCTGCTGATTCCAGGGAGGCCTTATGCTACAGCAGCAAATGCTGTCCATGTTTGGAGGAAGGTGGTTTGGCCAAGACAGGAAGGGGGAAATGCAACGTGCCAGTCCCTGTCAGACATGGGCAAGAGGTGCCCTGGTGGCTTGATAAATACCTGGCCACATCCTGTCCATGAGCATTCTCTTGCCCACTGCTTCAGTTCACCTTTCTTTTCCTGCTCAATCTGAAATCTTTGTAACAACCAATTCTCATTTTATTCTAGAATAAGATACGGGGAGGGAAATTTCTTGTCATTTTTGAGAAACTCTGCCCCATTTCTCTTTCCTTCTATGACTATATAGATATGAGTTCTTGCACAGCGAACATGGTGTGGGGGTCAGTACAGACTCTGCATTTCACAAGGTATCTCTAGGGGAGTTTAAGGATAAGAGCATTCAAATTTCTGCATCATCCTCATCCGTGAAATCTTCCAGAAGTATCTGGATAGAGAAACAGTGACTCAATGCAGAGTCAACCTCTCAACTTTAAGGAAAGCAAAGAACTTATTTCATGGGAGAATACAGATGTGTCCATTCTACAATACTTCTTCTGACATTATAGAGACATTAGTCCTCCTGAGAAACTCATGCTTAGATAATATGTGAAGAATTTCAGTCTTGGGTGACTATTTTATTTACTTATTTATTTATTTTATATTTTTAATCAAAACACCATGAGGCAGAGTTATAAAGCTGTTCATAGTTGAGTTTCAGTCTTAAAACGTCCAACATCCATCCTTCACTAGTGCATATTATCCACCACCAATGTCCTCAGTTTCCCTCCTATCCTCTCCCTTGACATCCTTCCATATTACTACTTCTATGATAGGATTTTTCTTCTCTCTCTCTGTCTCTATCTCTCCTTCTTCTCTCTCTCTCAGTTGACAATTTTAGAAAGACTGTGTGGAACCAAATAGAAAGCTCTTCAACCCTTTCTTCTCAATATCTACACGTAAATACAAACAATGATATATAGAGGAAATTTTCTAGAGTAAAAGCAAGAGTGCAAGTGATTTTTTTAATCTCTCCTTTAACTAGGAAACAAAAAGATAGGTCTGGTGACAGATACAAAGTTCCATCTTGTTGTAACATAAAGGGTCTGACAAACCAATGGCTGTAGCATTTTCAAATTTATTGCAGAAGACTCTCATGTCTCCCTCCACCTTCAACACTAAGTTGAAAATGGGGAGGTAGGTAATTAATGTTGTGAGCCATTAAAAAAACTAAATGTGCAATGATTTTTAATTCATTAGGGATAATAGTGCTTTGGAGTCATCTTTTGCTTATCAAACCCTTTCTAGCCATGGCTCTAAGTTGAACCATGTCAAAAGGGGCAGGAAGACAGCTACTTCTGCTAGAGTGGAGTTATGGGGAAACCCTACAAGTCAATATGTCAAAATGTCTTCATTCTGGGGTAGAGAATTTCCTCCAAAGGGAGTGAGAAATGTATGGGTTCCACAGGAAGGCATGCTGGGGACTAGGAGTAGCTCTACAACTTTATCTGTGCACAAGGTCTTAGGGAGTTGGGGCTTTTGCCAATTCATTGAAGAACATGTTGGTAGATATTTGCCCCTTTTCACTCTGGGAAGAACTAATGGGTTTGTTTTTGCCTATGTCAAAACCATTCTTTAGAGGAGATTATTCAGTGTAGCTGGCCTAAGCTCTTCTGAACTTCATAGTCTAGGATTTACTTCTGACTTCACAATGAACTGGAAAAAAAGTCAAAGTAAAGGCAAAGAGTTAAATTAGGAATGCACTGGATACTCTTCACTACATTGATGAATCCATGTTTTTAGAACAGTTTTTTTTTTTTTTTTTTTTTGCATGCAAGAGGGAGGGGACCAATAATGTGTCTTAGACAGTAAACATGAAGAAATCTGAGGCGTGCCATTTAAGTGTTTTCCTCTTGTCCCCTGGAGCCTCCATCTATTTCCTCTATGGGCAGCAGAAATACCATGGCAGTGGGGCCAAAAATACTTAAAAACATTTTTAACTTCCCACCGAAAGGAGAAAAACGGTACATTTACACTCGTCTTTCTCCACTTAATGGCATTACCAGAGATGCCTTGTCCCCCTTGGGCCATAAATTGAGACATCACTCAACAGTTGTCCTGGCAAATTTCCCCCAAAAAGGCCACTTATGAAGTGACTAATCACATTGGAGGCAAATTTTCTGAACATTTTAAGTCTTGGGGTGGAAGAATGGGGATTAGAGAAGAAACCTGGAATTGGATGCATTTTTGTGCCCCTGTCTGGCTCATCCTTGAACCCTCTTGGAAGAGACAGGATGGGTTGCCTCCCCCATTAAATTTCAGAAACCACGGGTGAGGGGAAAAACCCTTGTTGAAAGTTTTAGGCTAAGCCATGAAAAAGTTTTGGTCTTTCTGGTCTGGAATGGACATTAACCTCTCCCCCAGGCAGCTGTAGTCAGAGCTCAGGGGTACACTGAAGGTCAGAGAGGAAATGAAGATTATATATGTAATGTAATACTCATTTCCCTGAATTTGGATAACCCAGTGACTTAAGTCAGGGAGTCCTTAATTCTCAAACCTACACAGAGCTTTCTTGCATTTCAGAGATTGACTCCGGAGTCATGGCTCTTCCCTCTATACTTTCTACTCCTAGAAAAGAACTTGGGCATAGGGAACTCTAACACGTGTGTTCTTAGAGAATTTTGCAGTCATAGAGAAACGGGTTTCACCCACTTTTGGCACAGGCAAGGAGATTATTTTGCTTTAGAGAGATGCTTGAATATCACGTCCACCTATTAAATACCAAGTAGTGGTGCCTAGTTGGCAGTCTGTGTCCTATTTTCTACCCACTTTAACCAACCAATATATTCCCTTTCCCAGTGATATTTTTCTTCCAATGTCAGCTAGGATGTAATCCAAATCTGATTTGATAAAACTAGATAGGTTCTTATGGGAAAGGGTGGGGCTCAGGAGGCTTGGGAAGACCCAATTGGTCAACCAACCTCATTGTGTAATGCAAAAGCCACAGTGAGGTGTTACAAGGTCTTGCAGTTCTGGAGACATCCAAGTCATTCTGTAGCTGCACTCTTCCTGCTCAGGGATTATTGTAGTCCTGGGATTCAAACCTTAAGACCTGTGCATGTTGCACAAGCACCCTAACTGCTGTACTGTCTCTCAACTCCTTACTTAATGATGAGGCAAAGAGCACCTCTTTAGCTCTTGGAAAAAGTTAGGATCTAGGACCAGCCTGTTGTAAGAAGCTTTCCCCCCAAGTCTGGTGAGTGCAGTTAGGGCAGAGAAGGCACTGCTATGATAATGAGAGTTGGAAAGGATCACTCTGGACAAGACCTGGGTGCTGAAAGGAAATAATGTGAAGGCATAATACCCCTTCGTATTGTAAACCACAGCGTCTAAAAGGGAAAAAAGGAATGGAGAGAGAGAAAGAAGAAAAATGTCTTCCACAGAGGTAGATGCGAGGAGTAAAGAGGGGAGAATGAGAGGGAACCTGGGAACATTGGTGGTGGGAAATGTACACTGGTAAAGGGTGTTGGACTTTATGTGACTGAAAATAAATCATGAACAACTTTGTAATTGTATCTCATGGTGATTCAATTAAATAATTTATTAAAAATAAAGACTAGGGGTCTAGGATCTAAGGGTATAAGATCAGGACTTCTCCACTGAAGAAGATTTAAGACTTAAACAGAAGAAAAGGTTAATGAGAGCATGTGCTATTCATTCTAGATCCCACCACTCATGGAGTATGAGTGAGATAGATCTGCCGGGCACTCAGCGGCTGAGAGGATTAGTAAATCAGTCCTATCACCAGATGACTCTATGACAACTTTATGGTTGTCAATGCTGACTCCATCTCTATGATAAGAGTCCGCCCTTTCATTCCTTGCCACTGGAAAGTCAGGTAAAGTTGAGGGAAAGTGCAGCATGTTCTATGAATAAGTTCCAGCTTGAGAGAAGAGAGAACAGAAGTGAGGCGTGGGGGAGAGAAAACAGTGAAGGTGCCAGAGAGCCTATGGGTATAAAGTCACGTATCTGGGGATTCAGCTGCCAAGAAGAATTAAAATATTCAGGTTTCTTTATGCAGAAGTGACCACATTATGAAAGACAGCTGAACAGAGGTCCTATGCTGGTATAAAAAAGTTCTTTGAATAGGACATTCCCTACAAATTGACTAATCCCAAAAGAAAAAAAAAATCATTGTGTTTCTGTAGATGCCAATTGGTTGTCAGAATAACTTCTGCCTCCCTCTCTTGTTTACAATATCCTTCAACAAGGTTTTATAAAGCACTTATAAGACCAAGGAAGTTCATCTCATGACATTAAGCCCATCAGAAACAGAGATCTATAAGCAATGATGTGCATTAACAATATTAAATAATCAATAAAATTAGACAAATTCTTGTTTATTTTAATTACTGAGTGTATTTATGGTGGGAACTAGGACAAAAGTAATATTATTTGCTTGTCTTAATTTTATTTTATTCAGCTATAACATTATGCAAGGTGGGATAGTGAATACACTCTTATGAATCTTAGAGTGTAAAATAATAAGGTAGAAAAGGAGTTTTTGCAATGACCAGGACACAAAGACTACCCACAAAATGGGGGAAACTGTTTACACTATACCTATCTGATAAGGAATTGATATCTAAGATATATACAAGGCACTAATAGAACTTGGCAGAAAGAAATCTAACCCCATCAATAAATGAGAAGAAATAAATAGATATATCCTCAAAGAAGAAATTCAAATGGCCAAAAAGCATATAAAAATTTTTTGGCATCACTAATGATCAGGGAAATGCAAATCAAAATAACAATAAGGTGCCACTTCACCCCACAGAGACTGGCACACATCACAAAGAATAAGAGCAATGATGCTGGTACAGATGCAAGGAGGAAGTGACTCATTCACTGCTGGTGGGAATGCTGTCTAGTCTAGCCTTCATGGAAAACAATTTAATATGGATATTCCTAAAAAAAAAAAAAACTAGATATTGAGCTTCCATATGATCCAGCAATACCATTCAAAGAGATATACCCTAAGACTACAAAAACATAATACAGAAAAGCCTTCTGCCTACCTATAATCATCTCAGCATGATTTATAATAACCAAAATCTGAAAACAACTCTGGTACTCAAGAACAAATGAATGGTTAAAGAAATTGTGGTATATCTCCATGATGGAATTTACACAAGCTATTACAAAAAACGAAGTTATAAATTTTGCTTATATGGAGCCGGAAAGATAACATGGAGGTAAGGCATTTGTTTTGCATGCAGAAGGTCAGTGGTTCGAATCCCGGCATCCCATATGGTCCCCTGAGCCTGCCAGGAGCGATTTCTGAGCATAGAGCCAGAAGTAACCCCTGAGCGCTGCCGGGTGTAACCCAAAAAAACAAAAGAAAAAAATTGCTTATATGTGGATAGGTATGGAGGCTATTGTGCTGAATGAAATGAATCAAAGGAAGAGAGATATACATAGGATAATATTACTCATTTGTGGGATATAAGAAAAATAAAAGATCGTATGGTAATAATATCCAGAGACAATAAAGATGAGGTCAGGAGTATTCACAAATACTGAATCAGTGCAATTAGGGTAGATATGGGACCACTATTATAATGATAGATGGAACTGATCACTCTGGATAATAACAAAATGTTGAATGAGGATAAAGTAATATGCACCTTATCACTTTGTTAGCAATAGTGCAATCCATGTGTCTAAAGATGAAACTGAACGAGAGAGAGAAAGTGAAAGAGGATTTAAATGCCTACCTCAGTTTTAATTCAAAGAGAAATGATAGGAGAGAATATTCTTTGGGAAATTCAAGGCAAATTGGAATGCAATCTATTTTTCTCATCTTTGTATTTTTATCAACAGAAAAGGCTTTTATTTTCTAAAGGGTAGTGGTCTCTGTGTTGCAAGTCAGCCTTTGAAGAGGTTGACTGATGGAGGGATGGAGGATGAGGTCTTTCCCCTCCAGCTCGGAGCACGCGTCTGCCACCCCGTCCATCCGACGATTCTGAGGTGAAGCGGCGGGTAAAAGGCTAGCAGACAGTCAGGCTTGTGGAAATATTAGCTTTATTCGGTGGACAAGACTGAAGCCCAAAGCCACAGCATTAGTTCCAGCCAAAAGCCTCTCGCCTCCCACCGACCCTTGTTTTTATCCCCCCAGAATCAGGTACCACCCAATGGTGGGATCAGATACGACCCAATGGTGGAAGCAGAATCAGGTACCACCCTAGGGTGGGGGCAGAATGCCAGGTCACACCCTAGGGTAGGGCACAATCACTGATCAGGGTAGGGTCAGTAACATAATAATCCCCTAAAATATTTACATACACACAGTCTCAATTGGAGATTTATAAACTTGAAGGAGTTAGGCCCTCTCTGAAACAGACATGAGGAGTTGAAGTATGAGGGGGGATTGAGTTTAAGTGCTTTTAGTGTTTATTTGAGTAAAACAGGTCCACTTTCTGGACGTTTACCTAATGGCATTTCAGAGAAAGAGTAGAAAGTTTATAGCAAAGAGAAATCTTACTTATTGAGGGATTTGTGTGACAGGCAGTCACTGAATCAGACAAAATAAATTAACAAAAATTTAATTAGCTTGTATCATTCTTGTCAAAACTGACAACTAAAACACGGAGAAAAGATCATGTTTTCTCCAGAGTGTTTCCTTTTTTTTTTAATGTATGAAAAGAAATGTTAACTTATACGACTATTTATAGATTTTACATGGATGGCTATTTCCGACATTTCAGGAAGATTTGAGGGCTTGATCCAGAGTTCTCCACTTGGGGTTTTTGGAACCACTTGGCTCTGCATTCTAACTGTCCTTTTGCCCTTTGACCTTGTCTCTCCTGCATGGGATTTCATCGAATGGATGTGAAGCCCAGTTATCCACTTCAACAGTCATCACAACTTGAACTTGTCCCACATGAATCCACTAAAGAGTACTGACAAATGGCCCCAAAGCAAGCAAGACCTTACAGCTTTACTAGTCAATGGACGTGAGAATTGCCCATCTCTGGGGTCAGTTGACAACTTAACACTCCCCTTTGACTCTTCTCTATGACATATTTGCTACACTGTGGATAGATATGAAGCTCCACAGGAAACAGAATCCAAAAATCCCATAAACAGAGAAACCATCACAGTTTGCCCTGAAAAAATCCTCTTCAGAGATTATGCTCTCCCCTAATCTGAGGCGACATACTTAGTTTTGTCCTTTACAGGAACTTCTATGGGCATATCATCATCACCAACTCCATCATCATCATCATAACTATAATTATTTTTATCATCATCAGTAACTGTCCAAGTCTCTATTTCTACATTACCAAAGTTCCTGCTTCTCTTCTCTACTTCTTTTCACATAACACACTCCCCATACATCATCCTCTCGGTCCCTGACTTCCCACAGGAGATTCTCTGTGGGGTGTGTAAAGCATTAGAGATTTGTTTGTTGTCCCAGACAGTTATCTTTTTTGCTATAGTGAAAACAATGAAGATGATGTCCTACTTTCTGTCGTGGGAAGTCAGAATTGCATTTTCTGCTAGAAAATTCATGCCTGACATTTATAAAAAAAATTTTATCTACTCAATAGACAATTTTAATACTTTGTCCTTATTATGTGAAAATGAGTGAATCCAAAAATGTAAGCATTCTTTGCAATAAAAACAAACCTATATGGGAACGCAGAGATATTACCTTGCATGTAGCTAACCCAGGTTTGAATCCTACACTACGAGTGGTTTCTGGAGCACTGCCAGGGGTAACTCTCCAATATCCCAGAAGTAGTCTCTCCACCACTTTGTTCTGACCCCCAATAAAAAAAATTATGGAGTAGAACATGTTATTTTTCTTTTCAAACTTCTGATAACAAGATGCAGGCACAGAGGAAACAATTTTGCTTTTTAAATGTTGAGGTAAGAATGAGCAATTTGATCTAAAAAAGTAGACATAGTCTGTGTGTGTTACATACTACAATTTGGCACCATTTTTTTTGTGGGTCACACCCAGTGACCCTTAGGGGTTACTCCGGGCTATGCGCTCAGATATCGCTCCTGGCATGGGGGGCCATATGGAACATCATTGGCTTGTACTGCGGTCAGTGTTAGGCTAGCACGGGCAAGGCAGATAACTTACCACTTGAGCCACAGCTCAGGCCCCTTTTAGGGGTGGGTGGGAAGCTCTTCATTTCCTTTTTGTTTTCTTTCTTTCTTTCTTTCTTTCTTTCTTTCTTTCTTTCTTTCTTTCTTTCTTTCTTTCTTTCTTTCTTTCTTTCTTTCTTTCTTTCTTTCTCTTGCTCTCTCTCTTTCTTTCTTTCTCTTTCTTTTGCTCTCTCTCTCTTTCTTTCTTTCTTTCTTTTCTTTCTCTTTCTTTCTTTCTTCTTTCTTCTTTCTTTCTTTCTTTCTTTTATTCTTTCTTTCTTTCTCTCTCTTTCTCTCTTATTTCTTTCTCTCTTCTTTCTTTCTTCTTCCTTTTTTCCTTTCTTTCTCTCTTTTTCTCTTTCACTCTTCCTTTCTTCTTCCTTTCTTCCTTTCTTCCTTTCTTCCTTCCTTTCTTCCTTTCTCTTTTTCTCTTTCTCTCTTCCTTCCTTTCTCCCTTCCCCTTCCTTCCTTCCTTCCTTCCTCCTTTCTTTCTTTCTTTCTTTCTTTCTTTCTTTCTTTCTTTCTTTCTTTCTTTCTTTCTTTCTTTCTTTCTTTCTTTCTTTCTTTCTTTCTTTCTTTCTTTCTTTCTTTCTTTAATTCTTCCTTCCTTCCTTCCTCCTTCCTTCTCTCTCTCTCTCTTTCTTTCTTTCTTTCTTTCTTTTGCTCTCTCTCTCTTTCTTTCTTTCTTTCTTTTCTTTCTCTCTTTCTTTCTTTCATTCTTTCTTTCTCTCTTTCTTTCTTCTTTCTCTCTTCCTTCCTTCCTATTTTTCTTTCATTCTTTTTTCTTTCTTTATATCTTTGTTTCTTGTTTCTTCTTTTCTTTCTCTCTTTCTTTCTTTCTTTCTTTCTTCTTCCTTCCTTTCTCTCTTTTTCTCTTTCTCCCTTCCTTCCTTCCTTCCTTCCTTCCTTCCTTCCTTCCTTCCTTCCTTCCTTCCTTCCTTCCTTCCTTCCTTCCTTCCTTCCTTCCTTCCTTCCTTCCTTCCTTCCTTCCTTCTTTCTTTCTTTCTTTCTTTCTTTTTTGTTTTATTTTTGGTTTGGTTTGTTTTTTGGTCACACCCGTGAGCGCTCAGGGGTTACTCCCAGCTCTGTGCTCAAAAATTGCCCCTGGGGGACCATATGGGGTGCCAAGATTCCAACCACCATCAGTCCTGGATCAGCTGCGTACAAGACAAATGCCCTACTGCTGAGCTATTTCTCTGACTTCAACAATTTGGCACCTAGGTTTTGAAATAATCTTTAGTTTATAAATGAGAAGACAGGATTAAATGAGTTCATTTTATTTGGTTTAAGTACTTGCCCAAAATCACACTGTTAGAAAGTTCTAGAATATGAATGCTACCTTCTTCTTGTTCTTGAATAATGATATTTGCTAAATAGCTTGAATGGGGAGAGAGACCATCTTTCTACACAAAACCCTCAAGTTTATTAAGTTTGTAATTTACTATACTAAGGTAATTCTTTTCCACCGATGGCTAATTAATTCAAGAGTGTGTCTTCTCTCACGAAACTATATGTATTCCTGCCATTTCTTCTGTTGTTTTCTGCACATTTTATGGAGAAGATGGAGTGAACGTTTCCTTAGCCGTTAGGACTGCAGAGCCAAATTTTCAAAGCTATGCTGGGCAAAGAGTCAAACCCTGCATTTGGTGGTGAGGTTCTCAGTGCCCACAGAGAAGGGGAGTCTGGGGAGCTTTTCTGTCCCCCATCGTCAGTAGCTTTAATGTCATTTCTGGAAACAACAGGATGAGCTTGGGGAATTAGGTGGTTGAACCTGTCGGGGAGAGTTTTGTTCTCAGATTTTATTAGTCTTTCCATTATTTTTGTTCAGTCAGCATTTCCATTTCTTAGAAATGGCCTCACTTGGGGGGCGATTATATGGAAAACAGTAGAAAATGCCAGACAGGCTCAAAACCCTGTGCCTATTTCTAGACAGCAGGCACTGCTTTAGGGATCCTCTTAATGAATGTAATCATTTTTCACCCTTGACAAGAATGTGAACTAGGATAGCCTTTGTAATTTTATTTTCATATTTATCAGTGGTTTGCTTCCTTGCCATTATTGTGTTTCTTTGATTTCATATATTAGCCATAGAAGAGGGTTAAGTGGGGATTGTTTAAATACTAGTTTGGAGAGTTCTCTCTCTCTCTCTCTCTCTCTCTCTCTCTCTCTCTCTCTCTCTCTCTCTCTCTCTCTCTCTCTCTCTCTCTTTGGTTTTTGGGCCATGCCCAGGGATGCTCAGGGATTACTCCTGGCTGTGAGCTCAGATATCTCTCCTGGCTTGGGGGACAATATGGGATGCTTGGAATTGAACCGAGGCCAGTCCTGGGTCAGCTGTGTGTGAGGCAAACGCCCTACTGCTGCACTATCACTAAGACCCCGAGAGTTCTCAGTAAATTTAAAATTGAGCTACCATGGAACCAGAGAGATAGAAGAATGAGTAGGGCACTTGCCTCACACATGGCTAACCTGATTTCAATCCCTGGTATCCCATATGGACCCCTCTGGCCACTACCAGAAATGATTCCTGAGCATAGAACCAGAAGTATTTTATATAATCCAATGGGTGTGGATGCAAACCAAACACCAAACAAAGACATAAATAAAGAATTGAGCTGCCATATGATCTAGCAATTACACTTTTGAACATCTACCCCCAGGACGAAAACAAAAACCCAAACCATTCATTGAATAGGACAAACGCACATCAGTATTTGTCACTGCACTTAGTATAATCACTAAGATATGGAATAAACCCAAATGCACAACCACAGATGAATAGGTTAGGAGATGTGGTTTATATACACAATGGAATATTATGCAGCTGCAAGAAATGATGAAATCATGCAATTAGCTGCAACCTGGTTGTAATTAGAAGATATGCTGAGTGAAGTAAGCCAGAGAAGAGGGACAGAGGATGATCTAATTTAACTGTGATATATAGATGAACTGAATGAGGAAATGGAATGGAATAAAGGAGAGATGCCTAGATCAGTCTTAAGCCCTGAGTACATGAAGGAGAAGGTCAAAGAAGGTAAGAAAATTAGGTGGGAATGAAGATGAGAAAGTAAAATAATAGGGGAACATGAGTAAGAAACCTTGGTTATACTGATGATGTGGGAGAGTAGTTTAGCTATATATCAAAGCACAGATTCAATTGCACTGAAAAAAATTATCTCTAAACTGCAACTACCAAACTTGAAAACATGTTGTCAGGAGATTGAGGTGGGGCAGAAGGGAGTATGGGATGAATGGTGGAGAGAAATTAATCCTGATGTGTGGATTGGTGCTGAAAAATTGTATACTTCAAATTTAACTATAAACAATTTTGTAAATTATGGCTCTTTAATTAAATAAAAAGAATATTTTATTATTTTCTTTTTTTTTTTTTTTTGGTTTTTCCAGCCACACCTATTTGATGCTCAGCGGTTACTCCTGGCTAAGCACTCAGAAATTGCCCCTGGCTTGGGGGACCATATGGGACGCTGGGGGATGGAACCATGGTCCTTCCTTGGCTAGCGCTTGCAAGGCAGACACCTTACCTCTAGCGCCACCTCATCAGCCCCATTATTTTCTTATATTCTTATAGTATTCTATTGTGTATATATACCAGAGTTTCTTTATCCAATCATCTCATCATGCACACTGGAGTTGTTTCCACATTATCAGTTGTGAATAGTGATGAATAAGCATAAAAATTCAGACAGTTTTTTTCTAAATTGAGTGTTTGGACCCTTGGGGTGATGCCTAAAAGTACTGTCCAAGATATGTAAATCACTAGTGGAACTCTACCAACCAATGAACCAACAAACAGACAAACAATAAAACAGAGAAAAAATGGAGAATGGGGGAAAGAGATAGACAATAATCTGCTCAAATAAGCTATACAGGTGGCCAAAAGGTATATAAAAAATATTCTGCATCAGTAATCACCAGGGGAATGCAAATAAAAACAATAGTGAGATACCATCATACACCAGTGAGACTGGCACACATCACAAAGAACAAAACAGCCAATGTTGGCATAGATGTCAAGATAAATGTACCCTCTTTCACTGCTTGTGAGCATGTTGACTGCTCCAACATTTTTGAAAAACATTATGGACACTTCTCAAAAATATAGGAATTGCGCTATCATATGATCTAGATCACTATTTTTTTAAAATGGTTCATGGTCCTGGCTCAAAGCTCGACTTTTGTTTGAGGAAGACTCTAGATTTTGTTCTTAACACTTCATGGTGTCCTGAGCACCACCAGGTGCAACCCTTGAGAACTGAACAGGAAGAAGCCCTTGAGCACTTTGGGTTTGTCCCAAGTATTTAAAAGAGAAGAAAAAGAAAACAGAATTCATAGAATTTTTTTGTATCTGCAATGTTCTTTTTGGTCAAGATTGAAAAACTAATGGGAAAGTGATTAATATCTGACAAAGCTTGAAGGAGGCAGAGTACAGACATGTATCATTTATATATTTTTCTGTAATCTTGAAACATTTATCAACAACAAAAACATAGGGGGACTGGATGCCAAAGAAGAGTGATTGTGATCTGTTCTTAGGAATTTAGGCTAGAAAGAGACAACAAAAGAAAAAGGTGTGAGAGAAAATAAGGAAGGAGGTGTTAGGATTTGCTTGGTTAGACAGGTAACACGCAGTATCTGCCAACATGACTTTTGAAGAAGGAATCAATCAAAAATCCAAGTTTAAAAACAGTATCTAGAGGTTAATATTAATAGAGAAGTATTCCTGATTTTTTTTTGTTTGTTTTTTTGTTTTGGGGCCACACCCTGCGGTGCTCAGGGATTACTCCTGGCTGGCTGCTCAAAAATAGCTCCTGGCAGGCACGGGGGACCATATGGGATGCCGGGATTCGAACCAACCACCTTAGGTCCTGGATCGGCTGCTTGCAAGGCAAACGTCGCTGTGCTATCTCTCCGGACCCAGCATTCCTGATTTTACAAGCCAGGAAGGTTTAGCTGGATAAATTGTTGCCCTTGACTAGAAAAGGGGAATATGCGTCTTCTTGGCAGAACAAAGTAGGAAAGGGAGGTGCTTGTAGAATGTTAGTATGTCTGCCAGTTTCCCCTATTTTCAGCTTTAAAGAAAAAAACCCTCATTATTATTTATGTGAGGGTGCATGTCATGACCTTTATTAAGTGGTTCTAAGTTAAAAGCTGATTTCTAGGTAACTGAAGTAATGGTCTAAAACAAGGAGAAATGCCCATGGGATACTAATAAAATTCAAAGAACAATTTTAAAGACTAATTTGTTAGTTGATTTTTTTAAAAGTCTCTTAGTGGTATAAAAATGAAATAAATATGATACCCTGAAACCCCAACTTAATTACGTAAGCCTTAAGATGAAGTGAATTTTTATTTAAGCAAATGGGGGTGTTATACACAATTCATCTTCCAGCTCACTAATTCTGTTTTCAGCAGCTGTTACTCTGCTGATGAGGCCTTCCTATGAGTTTTTAATTTTGCTTACCAAGTTTTTCAGTTCTATTTGAATTTTTCTAATTTCTACTCTCCTATCCTCTCTAGTCTATTAGGCTGTTTGCTTCATGTTTTCTTTGTGTTCTTTGAACATTTTCAACATTTCCTCTCTAAAATCCTTATCAGAGAAGCCACTAATCCTAATTGGGTCTTCAGAACTATCATCTTTATGCACTAAGAGTGGGGAGGGTTTTGTGTTGCTTTTCATTAGGAACCTTGAGGTATGGTGGTGTTTTTTTATGTGTTATGGTGGGGCTCATTAACTAGAAAAAATATATGACTGTAGAGAGAAGTTGAATGGCCATGCTGTTCAGGTGGGTAAACTGACCTGGGATGAAAATGGCTCTTCTGAGTCAGAAAGAGGACCCCATTACTGGTCTATATGTCTGCATCAATTTCTTGGGATTGTGTGGCTGAAAAAAGTCCAAGGGAGTGGCTAGAAAACCCTTCCCCTTGTTCTGGTGCTTGTCTTTTTCTCAGGGTGCTCTGATCTGAGGTGAAAATGACGTTTCTTAGTCACAAAGAGGACCCCATTGCTAGCCTGTCTGTCCGCTTCAATTTATTTCAGTAAATAGAAAGGAGCAAGAGGGATGCAGGAAAGAATGACTGAGAGGTTGTTCATTTATATTAATTACATTGTTCATTCCAGAATCCTGTTCAAATGTGAATAGTCTCAGCCTGGCTGACTCATATTCTTTTAATGACTTTCACTTGACAAATTCAATGAAGACTAAATATGAAGATTGTTTAAAGGCTATAGGTATTCTGAGAATTAGAGAGATGAGTCGGGAGGGAGGAGAGACAAAGAGCAGGAAGATGAAGAAGAGAGATTTGGGGCCGGAGAGGTGGCACAAGCAGTAAAACATCTGCCTTGCATGCGCTAGCCTAGGACAGACTGTACGAGGTTTGATCCCCCGGCGTCCTATATGGTCCCCCAAGCCAGAAACGGTTTCTGAGCTCATAGCCAGGAAAAACCCCTAAGTGTCACTGGGTGTGACCAAAAGAGAGAGAGAGAGAGAGGGATTTATTTCAAGTGGCTGTTTAATTTTAACTGAAAGGAAAAACCTTATTATTTAATTCTTATTATTTGATAGCCCCAAATCAACTCCAAAATAGCTGAAAGCACAAGAGGAGAGTGTGGAATGTGTATATGTTTTCTTCTTCTAAATCCCATCACAGACACTAACCAGAATGGGCAAATAGTCCCCCCTGAAATGACCTGGTTCAGACTCTTGTCTTTTTTTTTTCTACTTACTGTTTGCTTTACAATATTAATGTACTTGGTATTAACACACCAGTTTTCAAGATAAAGATCGAGATCAAATATAAAAATGATCCTAGGGCCAGAATCATAGTACAATGTATAGGTTACTTGCCTTGAACTGGCTGGCTTGGGTTTGAACCTTGCAACACCATATGGTACCCCAAGTTTGTCAGTAGTGATTCCTGAATACAAAGCAGGGAGTAAACCCTGATCATCACAAAGCATGACCCAATATGAAAAAAGAAAGAGAAGATAGAAATAAAAAGAGAGAACAAAAAAAGGAAGAAAAGAGGAAGGAAGATAGGAAGGAATGAAGGGAGGGAGGGAGGGAGGGAGGAAGGAAGGAAGGAAGAAAGGGAGGGAGGGAGGGAGGAAGGAAGGAAAGAAACAATAACTATTCTTAGTGGTTGAGAAAGGGCCATTTTTTTTTTAAATCCTTCAAATTTGTTTGTAAGAAAATACATTTTTTGTGGGGTTTCATATTTTTCTGTTGAAAATAGACCTTATAACTATAATTCCAAGGTGGGAATAGTTCTTGGGGCAAAAAGAGTTTAGGTCTTACAAGATAAACAGGTATCAAAAATGCCTCCAGGAGAAATAGAATATTTATTTTGGCGATGTATAGATGTAGATGCAACATGGTCAAAAATAAAATAGGATTGTCATGATCTTTTTTTTTTAAACAACTTTATTACATACATGATTGTATTTGGGTTTCAGTCATGTAAAGAACACCACCCATCACCAGTGCAATATTCCCATCACCAATGTCCCAAATCTCCCTCCTCCCCACACAACCCCCGCCTGTACTCTAGACAGGCTTTCTATTTCCCTCGTACATTCTCATTATTAGGATAGTTCAAAACGTAGTTATTTCTCTAACTAAACTCATCCCTGTTTGTGGTGAACTTCCTGAGATGAGCTGTAACTTCCAGCTCTTTTCTCTTTCATGTCTGAAAGTTATTATTGCAAGAATGTCTTTCATTTTTCTTAAAACCCATAGATGAGAGACCATTCTGCGTCTTTCTCTCTCTCTCTCTCTCTGACTTATTTCACTCAACATAATAGATTCTATGTACATCCATGTATAGAAAAATTTTATGACTTCATCTCTCCTGACAGCTGCATAATATTCCATTGTTTATATGTACCACAGTTTCTTTAGCCATTCGTCTGTTGAAGGGCATCTTGGTTGTTTCCAGAGCCTTGCTATGGTAAATAGTGCTGCAATGAATATAGGTGTAAGGAAGGGATTTTTAATTGCAACTTTAAGGCTGCCTGCAGATCGGTTGCATGTAACATGCCAGTCTCTGCTCTTAATGCATAAATTAAATTTTGCTCTGCTTACTTAATGTCTTTGGGAACTTAGTAACTCGTGTTGGAAACAGGATGGGGGAGCAATATTTTATTGAATAAATGGTCAACTTGTATGCTTACTGCTACATAATCAACTCTCAAACTTGGACAGTCCTTGTACATTTACCTCCTTATGTGTTTGTTTGTCTCATTCTCTGTGACCAACCCTTGCTGGAGAGAGGTCAAAGGTACCAATCCAATTGGCATTAGACATTTCTCTGCTAGTCTCAAGAATTCATGATCATGCATAAATTTATAAGTGTTTGCATCCTCTTGATGGAAAGCAAGCAGATTGATTTCAGCGTTTCAGAACTTGTTTTAAAAAAAGCTTCAGATATTAATTGGCCATAAAGAGTTACACAAATGAGCTGATCTAGCATATATTTTAGGTGGAAAATAAAGAATGGGGGGGGGTAAAAAGACACTGAGGTGGGGAGTGTGACTATTAATCACTCACATCCTACTCAAAGTGGAACCCACACATGGGGTTGTGAAATGCAGTGGAATGTTAATCTCTCTGATAAGGTCTTTATAAATTCTACAAGGAATCAAGGTCTCCCATAACAAAAGTATCTCGAAATGCTCCTACTGAGGGGTAGTCAGATTGTGACTCCAGCTGTTTACAGGGCTCAGAGAAACATAGTTGCTACTGGGAGTTCCTGTGCTCTCAAGGCTGTTTTTGGGAGAAGCAAAAATGCTCACTATTAGGCACTGACTGACCCACCTAGGGAGATTTGGGAACTGGTTTGCAGAATGTAGCTTTTCATCAACTCACATTCTATTATCTTTCAAAAAAGAGTCAGTTCTAGGTATCCAAATATTTACCAACATTTCATGCCTGGTATTCCCCACCACCCTCAGTCCTCCCACCCCTCTTCTCTAAGCCCTTTTTCTAGAAAGTCACATATTTTGGGTGTCCTCTATGATCTGATCCTGTGAATATTTGATGAACTTATCTCTATGGGATGATCAAAGATATATCATTACAGGAACATGGATGGATCTAGGCAAGTCAGGCTTACTTCACCTAATAGAATTCTTATCTAAAAAGTTCCATTGTAAATCATGTAAAGCAGTGATTTTGGCCTTTTATACCTTTGGACCCATATCCTGTCTGGTCCCTGAACAGGTAAATTGAAAGCTATTGCTATAGAGAACTTTTCAGGTTGAAATGAAACACAACCTAAAGCTGAATGAAGAATAAAAGATCTCCAGGAAAAATTACTATCAGGGCCCACCCAGTATGACTGTATTTTGGGTTCTAATTCCATTTTTTATTTCCTACATGACTTAAAAGGGAGTATTCATAGGACAGTGATTTAAGACATATATCTTATTATGAGAATGATAAATTTTATTGCTATTAGCATATTGTATAAAAATGCAATTTGTGACAACTTAAGGGGAGGGAATGGAGCTTGTAAGAACAAAGATTCTTTTTTGTATTGATGCTAAATTAAGATCAGCTAAAATTATAAAAAGAATTCTTTTCTAATTAGAATCTCTCTGCTCATTGGCACTATGCTCTGTAAGTCATGTTTTTCTGCATGTAACTTCAACTAAATGCACTAAGGGTCTCCTATTTTTAATATATTGCTTTTGTCTGGAATTTAATAAATCTATGCTAACTGAGTGAAACTATGAGTGCTGTTTAGAGAGATCTCAGGCTTTGGTGATAAAGAGCTTTTGCCCAGTTTATGACCATTTTTGATTATGGTGTATGATCTGTAGTGATTGAGAAGCAGGGGGGGACACTCTTTATCCTGTCAATTTTCCTCAAAAGACTCAGTTGCTGGATATGAAAAATAAAATTTGAAACTTAGTAAACAAATCAGAGGAAACTTGACTAATGTTTTTGAGAATCAGCAAATTTTTAACTGTAAAATATTTCTATCAATAAAATAATTATAGAAAGTATTTTGATGACATTTATTTAACATTTTTCTGTTATGTAAGCTATTGAACATAGAAAATAATTAAATACCAAGGTAAATATTTAAGTAGTTGCCTGATTATTTGAACAATTCAAATATGATTAGAGTTCTGAATAGTATAACATTCTAAGGGGAAACACACTTATTAAAGTTCAATAAAGAGTTGGCTTATTATTTTCAAACACAGAAGTTTCCCCACTAGGATAAAAACAAAAGCAATTGCTTTCTTATTCGCAGGAAATAGTTCTAAAAATATGATGAGCACTTTGAATTTAATAAATCATATCTCCCATTTTCCCTTAATTAAATGGACACATTCACAGTCACTTTCTTTGTCAATTTTAATTTCTGTAACAAGATAGTTTTATCTGTCTCCAGATATTTAATTGCTCATTAACTCATTAACTTCAGTATTGCCATAAACATTTATTTTTAATTTTTGCATTTGCTTAATATGGGTCACTCTCCCAATAGCACTGGGAAGGTCATTCAGAGGACCACACTCAGGATCTTTTCCATGCTAAGTATGTTAATCTCTTTAAACCATTTCCCCAGTTCTGGGAAGGTAATCTGTAGATGTGATCAAAATTTATAGGCAGATGAATTCATAGGCAATAAGAAGTTGTGAGTCTGATAGTAACAGCTAAAAATTATTCAGAGAGAATCCAATTGCCCAGAAAAATAAAGATATTCTATTTGTGTCTTGTAACTTCATTTTGCACCCGAGAATTCTACTCTATCTTTCCAGCAACCTGCTTCACAGATTTCAATCAATTCCCCGCCCCGCCCCGTTAGAGAATATCTTGTAATAAGAGTCTTTATACAGGGGCTGGAGAGATAGCAAAGAGGTAGGGAGTTTGCCTTGCTTGCAGAAGGATGGTGGTTCGAATCCCGGCATCCCATATGGTTCCCCGAGCCTGCCAGGAGCAATTTCTGAGTGTAGAGCCAGGAGTAACCCTTGAGCGCTGCCACGGGTGGCCCAAAAACCAAAAATAAATAAATAAATAAAAATAAGAGTCTTTATACATTTCTCCTGTTGGTTTTATTTTTCTAGTAAAATTATAATTTGTGCACCAAGGATGAGCATGTTCCATTACCCTATATGGCTATTTTTAAATAAATACAGAATACTTTCTTTTAACTCAAATCTTTCTCTATTTTTAATAGCAAAATATATGCAGTATTTAGAGTTGTTCAAATATACTTAAAAAGGAAACTTACAGTGAATTCTCTAGTAATACAAATAATTTTCAGCTAAATTCTTTATACCCTAAACTGAGATTTTCATCTATGATAGTTTGTTTCTCCAACACTTTTCTACCTGAAACAACCCACATTTATACCATACTCCCAGAATTTAGGAATGACCTATTGTCACTATTTTTCGGGTTCACCGAAAGCAATCAGAATGTGATCATCTCCAGGCTAAATCAGGTCAAAATTCTTGTCTAAGATAATGCTTTGTTGCCAGCATCTGCTTCCTTGTTGGTTTCTGGACAGAGCACCCCAGTTCCTTGCTTGATTCTCTAATGAAGTCTGGTTTCTGTTCTGACCAGCTTCTGGCCATCTGGGTCTGGCAACTTCCTTTATCAAAACCACCCAGAGGGAAGATTGGGGTCATTTGGCAATAGCCATACAGAAGAGGTGATGCCACTGTGCCTGTCTTATTCAATTTATTAGAAGAAAGTCACAAGGTCCAAGGGAAAGAATTGGGACCTGGAGGTGACTCAATGGCAAAAAAAAAAAAAAAAAAAAAAACAAAAAAACAAGACTAAAAAAATCTAAACACCACCTCAGCATAATAATGAAGCCATGAGTCCTATACCTCATGTTACCCCATGCATTGAGCATAATCCAAGAGACTATAAACAGGAACTTCCAGAAAAACAACAGTGTTCAGTCCTTGGAGCTCTGCAACCAGGGATATGAAAATAATGCAATGAAGAAATTGCAGCTCTCCTGATATCACCAGGGCTTATTTTGGAGTAAGTGTGTGCACCCTTCCCCTGTTTTCTCTTACTTCCTGAAAACCTGGCAGTCAAACCCAAGCCCACAAATGCAGCTGTCATGTCTGCATTCAGCCAGGTCACTCTGTTCTTGATATAGCCAACCCATGAATAATAGGTACACTGGTCACGAAGTAAGAGTTGGCAATCGTTTTTTTTTTTTTTACAGTTGTCTTTTTTTTATTTAACCAACTTTATTACATACATGATTGTATTTGGGTTTCAGTCATGTAAAGAACACCACCCCTCACCAGTGCAACATTCCCATCACCAATGTCCCAAATCTCCCTCCTCTCCACACAACCCCCGCCTGTACTCTAGACAGGCTTTCTATTTCCCTCGTACATTCTCATTATTAGCATAGTTCAAAACGTAGTTATTTCTCTAACTAAACTCATCCCTGTTTGCGGTGAGCTTCATGAGGTGAGCTGTAACTTCCAGCTCTTTTCTCTTTCGTGTCTGAAAGTTATTATTTCAAGAATGTCTTTCATTTTTCTTAAAATCCATAGATGAGTGAGACCATCCTGCGTCTTTCTCTCTCTGACTTATTTCACTCAGCATAGTAGATTCCATGTACATCCATGTATAGGAAAATTTCATGACTTCATCTCTCCTGACAGCTGCATAATAGTTGGCAATCTTGAGAGGAGAGGGTGGGCCAAGTCCCTGTCCTGTTCAAGCCATCCTTGTTGCTAATAGTCCTGCTTTTCAAGTTAACTCTGGATCTCTGCAGAGACACCAATCTGATCAATTTTCCAGGTATGCTGGTATTTGTACTCACATTACCAGGACATTTTTTGGAGTGAGTATGGGCATACTCACCCAACTTTCTCATACTTCCAGAAGCCCTGGTAGCTGAAAGTACGCCCCATTAAAGCTGCAGTATCAGCAATAGAGCTTGCATTCCTGGACCATTGAGAATAATCACATTCTCAACCCTGCAATATCTCCAAATATTTAAATACTTCCATCGCCATAATGAAACACCATTTAGAACCCAATGTGTATCTGAAGCCACCTAATGCTCAAAAACAAATGAAGTAACAGAACAAGAGCTTCCTAAAACTTATGACAATGACTTAATAACCTCATTGTGAGATATAGTGATTTTCGCAAATTTTTTGCTGTTGTACTTTGTATTTCTTTCTTCCTTTTAAATAATTTTCTTCCATTTATTTGGAAATTATTATGATCAACTATGTGATATAAAGCAATTTACATTTTTCAAAAAGAAATGCAGCCATCAACAAAAACTTCTGCCACTGTGTAAACACTAAAACCATAGATATGTGTGACCCCCCTCCCGCAATTGTGGCAAGAACAAACACCACTATGAAAAGAAAACAATTAAAATACAGTCTATTAATAACATGATAATGATTTGAGGAATAAATAAAAGTTAAGGAGTTACAGAGGATAAGCTAATTATGAGGTGAGGAGTCTATTAGCAGGTTGCATATCTAAAAAAGACAAATTTCTATAATCTATATAATAGGAATTCCCAAGGCGACAATGACAACACAAATACAAAGGAATATGAAGAAGATAATATGGTCCCAGAACTTCTGATTTTCCCCAAATGCTGTTAACTTCCATGTGGAGAATAAACAGAGTTTCAAAGTATATATTCCACTTCCCACATCTCTCAACTCTCCACATTCCTCTGTCATTCTTAAAGATACACCAATAAAACATAACCTGACATGTGTGGTTGAATCCAAAGCCAAAAACTATATTTAAATGACTATCACGACCCTAGGCAAGCACTTCTGTATGGTAAGGATAAGAGAAAGAAAATCAAGGAGTTGAAAATCTGAATAACCATATAGTAACTCACATTCATAAAGCCAAGAAGTAAGTGTTGACTAAAGAAAAAGTGTTAAGAGAGGAGGAATCGAACCAGATGGGGTCTGTATATATTTGCTTCAGGCTCAGGGATGTTGCCAAAGCATTATTTCAAATGATGCCAACATCAGAGAAATTCCTCAGGGGAAATTCTTGGGTTGGGAAGAAGGCTGTCTTATTGTTTGTGAAAAGAAAAAAAAATGCCTTCATGTTTCAGGTCACAACACAACAGTTCTGATGAAACTGGTTTGCAAAATGCAGTCCTTGTCAGTCTACTTCCTTCTTGGAATGATTGAGACTTAAAGTCACAAGGAAATAGAAATATGAAGTTTAGCCTCTCACCCTAGGTAATGAGTCTTTTCTTTGGACTTGATGAAAAGTGCTCTGTGGTTATTAGAGACTTGTAATCATAGGAAAATTATTGACATATGACTCTTTTGAATATTTGATACCCTATGATATATTTGATAAAGTCAATGTCATACTGAGGTTGTCGAGTCATTTTCTGTACTCCTTCAGCTAGATTCTTGGTAATTAAAAGCAATAGTGTTCTCTTCATGATTCCATCCACTAAATACCAACAATGACTATAATGTTTTCAATCTTCTTCTATAACTTACTTTCATCTCATGACATATAATATTTTACTCAATAATTCTTGGTATGTTTTATCTTCCCAAACTCTTGATCTTCTCAATAAGTTGTACTTTTAAAAAGACTATGATTTGTAAAGACACAGTTAAATTATAATTGGGAGACATCCTTAAATGTGAAAAGTAGAAGATAACTCCTCTGGAGCTGTAAACAATAATTGAGCTGTAAGGAATAATTAAGGCAAAGATTATAAATTGTAAATATATTGTTACCTCATTAGATTTTATGAGCAATGAAAATTCTCTTTAACTTATTTTCTTCAAGGCTAAGCAATAGAAAAACTTGACAAGATATAAAATTCTATGATTTTCTTGTATTAGTTGATCCAATAAGCAATATTATATTTTCTCCAATAATAAGCAATATAAGTTTACATTCATTATTTAGTCTTTTGTTAAAAAAGAATCTTAGTGATATTCTGTGGTTTACAATTCTATTATTAATGGTTTTTCATGCTTATAATTCCAACACCACACTCATCACCAGTATAACCATTTCCATTCCCAAGGACCCCAAGGATCTTCCCTTTTAACCCCCATCCCCACCAACTGTGTGAATTTATTCTCCAATTATGTTGTATTTGGACCTTTGTTGCTACTTGGCTGTGTATCTTTATGTCCCCCCATATGAGAGAGATTATTTTGTGTCTATCTATTTCTTTCTGACTACTTTACTCAGAACGATATAATCGAGTTCCATCCATGGTGCCACAAATCATATGATTTGTTCTTTCTTAAAGGTGAATAGTTTCATCTGTGTCATGTTTTAAAATCTTTTTTTTTCACTTTTTTTATTATGAATTATGAGAACAAAAGATGCAAAGAAAGAGGATAAGGTAAAGTTACAGTGGAAGGACAATCACCCATAACATAATTATCTGAAGAAGTCCCCTTGCTGATATCTTAACTTTGAACTTTCACCAAAGAAAGTTAAGATAAATAAAACAGAATCCATGTGCAATTACTTTTTCCCTCAAGTCCCCAGATTGTAGCACATTATAATATTTCTTAACAGCACACAAGGCAATCTAAAGCCATCAAACTTACGTAACTCCTTAAACATTAGAGGCATAGTATTTTTTACATTTCCATGTACATGCATATTAGCTTAAGTTAACCTCAAATTTTAAGTGGGTGTGTTTTAAGGATTAGAGTCCAAGGAGCACAGTAAAAATGGTGTTAGAGTGGCAATTGTTGTTTGCATTGGCCCACCAAAATATGAGAGGCATGGAAAGGAATAGCCTTGGCCTAAATACAAAGAGATCCTACCCCTGAAGTTTCCTGGCATAAGACCATCTCTAGGCCTCAGGAAAGTTATCGTTCGCTCCAAGACATTGTCCGTAGCGCCAACACACTTATCACACAGTCTCTGTTGTTGGTCTCATGTTTCTGTATTAAAGATTCTGGAATCTGCATGTCCTACATTGAAGTCATGATGTGGAGTGCCTTCTCATTTCACCTCACCATGAAAGGGGAATGCAGGAAGCCCTGTCCTGTAAGCAGGTTGTTGTTGTTAAGTCTTCTCAGTGTTAAGAGAAGTCTCTTTTGAGCAGGACGATGTCTGAGCAGTGGTAGGGTCTTCCGTGGTAGAGGATTGCTTCCAGGTGATGTTATAGACAAACCTCACCATAAAGGGGCAATACAGCAAGCCCTGTCCAGTAAGCAGGTCATTGTTCTTGTTGTCTTCTCAGTGTTAAGGGATGTCTCTTTTGAGTAGATCGATGTCAGAGCAGCTGTAGGATCGTCCCTGGTACAGGAATGCCTCTGGGTGATGTTATATACAACCTTGGATGTTTTGTAAATGTCTTCTGTAGATCAAGGGGTAAATGGAGAATGCCCATTCTTCTGAGGCCTGTGCCAGGTCTTTATGTCAATGTTCAGGGTGTAAGGTCTCATTGCACTACAAGATTTGTGTGTTCCCATATCTATTAGATAAGAACTTATTGGTATGTATAGTATTTTCCCATGTTAGTGTGCCTACGCAAACAAGATATAAAGCCACGTGGTGCTATCAGATATATGGGGGCATAAGAACATTTCCAACAAGACCCATGACTTGGTTCAAACATAAGTATTAAACTGAGGGATTCTTTCACACCAAATTCCATATTGAGCAGTTCACAAAGAGAAGATAAAAAACATGGGGGGGGGGGATCATCACTGTATAAGAAAGTATTTAGCAAAAGTTATAGCCGTCAAAGAAAACACCCATAAAATGTTGAAAAGATATGTGTCCTTTTTATGCCTTTTAAAATAGTTGGGTGGGTGTTAACTCTAGGGCACCACTTTGGTCTGTGAATTAGGACTCAACAGTACTTAAGTTAGAAAGGGTAAAAAAGGAGTAATGATGATAGGAGTTAAAGAAGTTAACGAGAAGTATGAACTTATGAAGGGCTATGCAAAAGGGCAGAGTACAAAATGGACATTCTGCATACATAAAAACATAATTCAATGATAGTGAGTACTATTAATGTTTCTTGTGAGAGTACTATTAATGTTTCTTGTGCGCGCCGGGGCGATAGCCCCCGCGCAATTTTGAAAATGTAGACTGGACAGAGATTACCAGTGCCAGCCAAACCTCCTCCTGCTAGACTCCCGGCTCCCAGGAAGGAGAGATCCTTCAAGAAGCTGGGAGAACAGAAGTTCAGAGCCCCACCCAGACCCTCCCTAAGGAGCCGCATGGATAGTGGGGGAAGGCCTAGGGTACCTTCAAGCTCCACCAAGGGACCCAACTCACCGGCTTGCCCAGGCGTGTGGCCCAGGGAAGCCCTGGAGATCTGGAGCAAGGTGGCCGAGGGGTGCTGGGGTTACCCAAATCCCGCACCCCCCCTAGGCCTGGCCAAGCAGGCCTCCGGCATGGCGTGGGCCTACCAAACCTCCTCCTGCTAGACTCCCAGCTCCCAGGATGTTTTAAAATCTTAATGGTTTTCTAATATTATAGTTCCAAAGTCTATTCAGTTGAGTCATGTTACAGGAAAGGAAAGGATCACAATAATTTCTCACCATCTAATTTGACCTCCAACTTGACCTAACTTAATTACCAGGACAAGGGTTAAAAATAAGATACCCTCATCTATGCTTTCTCTGTAATAGGCTTGAGTAATTTATTTAAATAAAATGATTTGAAGTTATCTCCAGATGATTTTTTTAAGCATCGTGACTCCAGGCCAATGAACTATTAAATCTTTGAATTGGCTATATTAAATATCCCTTTGAGATTTATTTCATCAGCAAATTAAGTAACTTTGCTATCATGGCAAATATATACTTTTAATAATCTATGAAAAATATATTTCATTCAATATACCCATAAATTTGTAATTCATGACTCTGTACTTACCATAGATAGATTAGAGACAACATATAACATGAATATAATCAAACATTTATTTAGTACAAGCTAAAATGAAAACTGTGGAAAACTCACAGGTGAGCAGATTAATAGCCTAGCCAAGAGAGCATTTTTCTTGCACATTGCCCTCTCAGATTCCATCTCCATCTCCACATATGTTCCTCTGAGCTCTTCCAGGAGTGATCCCTAAGCGCATCTCTGTGTGCTTCCCCTAAATCAAAATGAATAATACATATTAAAATTTAATTTTACTTTTTATCTTTTAATACTAATTCTTTTAAATTCACAACTAGGTTGGAGAGAGTAGAGATCTTGGCTTGAATGTGGCCAAGAGGGTTTGATTCCTGGAACTCCATATGGTCTCTTGAATGCAAGGAGGAGTGATCCCTGTTTACAGAGCTAGAAGTAATCTTTGAGCACAGCTGAGTGTGGACCCAAAACAAAAATAAAATAAATCAAATCTACAACTGGGGGAAAGTTCCTCGTGACAAGTAATTAGGAGATTCCTTAATAAATGCTCTTCATCAGAATTCTTACACAATTTTGAATTGGATTTGTCTGTACTTAACATTAGCTAGCTCCTGATGCCCTATCTATAACTACCTGAAACAAAACAATAGCTAAGACGTTGCCAGTCAGTACCAATTATGTAAACATTGTTTTTATTTCAGACCACACCAGCCTAGGGATAGGAATTGGGTCACAGTTACATAAATAGCATGTATTCCTCCTACATATATGACCTGTGGTCCTCTGTAAAATGCTATCCAAATATCCAACAAATTCTCTCTGATTCTTTCTAGGAACCTTGCAGGCTAATTGTGTGTGAGCTTTTGTCACAGAAGATCTTAGCTCCTTCAAACTAGATTACTTTGTTTTTCCTTCTCTGAACTTTATCCACTAAGACATGTGCTACCCACATACCTAGAGCTTGCTAAACTGTTACTACTCAACCCATAAACATGGCACCCATGTTGAGCATACATATGTCCTCTTTGCAGATGTTTCAAAGTTCAAAAGTTCTAGAAGATACTTATCCATAATGCTGATACTTCTGATGAATCAGTTTTTCCAAAACCAAGATACAATAAGTTTTATTCAAACTATACTGAGTTCAGGGTCCTGATGAATGATGTGTATGGGCCATAGAACAGTATCCCCAGGTAAATCTGTAGTATCTAAGTATCCTACAACACGAGCTCTCTCTCCTCTCACCTGTCTGCTCTCTTCACCACAAATCTTTCTTCTATGTTTCTAACATTTCTGCACTTCCTGCAAAGACCCCTTTCAAGTTATCTCCATTTTCTCATTCCTTAGAGTCGCATATTTAATGGTCATGGCCAATTGGAGTTAGAGATTGGCTTCCAGTTAAGACCACAAACATGGGTTAACAATATTTCATTAATAAAATGTCTTTCCCAAAAGATCCTTGCCCACACAACCTTTTTTTTCCCCCAAGGACATGTCTAGGCAAGTTTAAATTCCACTGAAGGCCCGGGCTAAGTCAGAATTTGCTGAATTTACTTTCAAGGTTGCTACAAAGTATTCCAAGACTAACCCTGACATTTTTTAACCCTGACTATTGGAAAAGAGGAAATGCTTCTATCTCAAATTTGGAAGTTGACTGACACTGTACCTATTAAGCAAAGGGCCATGAGGGAGACCTTTTCTTCACTCCCATTTGTATAGTCTCAAGTATTTGGTTCTGGAATTTTAAGATAAATATTGGCACCTCTATTTTTATTCAAAGATTTGGGGACAAACTAAACATTCCTACTCTGAGATTTACTATTTTGCTGAATCATGCATGAAAAAAAAAGAGATTTCATAATAATAATGTACATTTTAGAATGCTTATACGTTGTCCCTGTTGTCTAGAAGCTATAAAATCAGAATAGAAAAGTTTACCACAAGAGTGTCTGGCAATGGACAGGTGTGTGTATAACCATGATACCGATATTGAAGCCCAGGCTCAGGCTGGTTCAAGTACAGAGAAGCTAAGAGGAAAGTCCACTAAAATGGCCTGATTAGAAAAACTTTAACAGTTTCTCTCTTTTTTTTTTCATTATAATTTCATTTCTTATTCTGTGTGTGGGGGTACTCCTGGCTCTGTACTCAAAGTTTACTCCAGCTCTGTGTTCAGGGCTTACTCCTGGCAATGCTAAGGGGACCAGATGTGGTGCCAGAGATCCAATAGTGATTAGTCTCATGCGAGGCAAGCATCTTATCTACTGTATTATCTGTTTGGCTCAGGATTATAATTTTCTTATGGAATACTGAAACTTTATTTCTTTCCCATTATGTGAGACAGTCATGGGCTAGCTAAGCTTTGGAAAGCAAAAGCACAAGAAAGGGAAATCAGAGGGTGGTGCTCACCTACAACAATGTTGAGACTGCTACTTCCTGGCTTGAAAGCCCAGGACAGACAGTCAAACATTAGGACTCTCTAAGCAGCTGGGAGGGACCCTTTGTAGTTATTTCAAAGGCACTGAATCTTCTGGGGGCATGTTCAGCAGTTCCTGATGGTTAAAGAGAAGTGTGGCAAATAACTTAGCGAGAGCTGCATTATAATTTTTTCCATTATATACTAGTTTCAAGATACCATCAATAACAAATCAGTTTAGTCTGGCATGGCAATGACTGGATTGGCTCCCTGTCCCAACATTTCTCTCACGCTGGCTGATTCACCTCTCTCCATATTTCATGCATTTATAATTGATGTCACATCTATTTCCAAAGAATATGTAAGAGGTGTATAATTAAAAGCATATATACAATAGAATGAAAAATTAAGGAACCAATTAGTGACTAGGAATGAGAAATATAGCCAACCCTCAATGAAGAAATTATGGCTCCTTGGCTTAAATTTCATCATCTTTTTAGATAAAGCAGAGAGAGAGAGAAATGTTACACAATATGTACTTACTATATATTAGATATATCCGATATATATTATATATCTGATAACTTTCCAGGTGAGAGGCACTGTTGGTGACATTAAACCAACAAAAACCCTGTGATAGTAGAAAATCTTTATGCAATGGATGAAATGGTCATTTTCCATATAATAATATATGATAATATATTCTAGACTAATAATATTATATAAGAATACTTCAAAAGTCAGATTAAAAATAAAACATTTTTAGTAGCACATTTAATATTAGACTGAAGGTATATGGGAGAAATATAGAGACACCTTTACCATAAAGTCTTTGAAATTGAGGGTTCTGAACCTTTCTCTAGATATTCCAAATCTGGCACTCTGCAGGCAGAGATTCAAGACCAAGGTATCTAAGGAATTCCACATGATGCCAATGGTCTTTGAATTGGCAGGAAATAGAGACCTCTGCCAACTATTCTCAGTCCTGCGTGTCAATTGTTTTCATACACGTTTTGATCCTAATGCAAACAACTATTCATCATAAACTAAGGATAAGATACTTTTTAAAATATTTTTGTAAAATAGTCCTTAGCAACTGAAATTTTCCTTTTTAATATGCAATAGATATTGACTAATTTATGCCATGTTTCATTCTGAAAATATTACAAATATCTTCAGAATATTACTGGAGAAGGAAAATACCACAGGAACTGAAGTTGGGTTTTCCTCCTCTACAAATAATAATCAAAGAAAATACTCTTGTCTCTTTATGGCCTCACAATTCTTTGTTATAGTTCCCAAATTTGAGCTAGCAGCTGCATATTCTTCAGAAATAGCCAGTAGACAAGAGACATTCAATGTGGAGGATTTTAGCTGGTCTTATGTTCATCAGATATTCAGGGTGGTTCATGACTATTCCTTGAGCTGGGTTAAGATCATGGAGAGTGGGACTTTATTACCTCTCCCAAACTTTGAATTCAACAGTCAGGGCAACTCATGTGTTAGCAAGATCAGACAAAGTTTGTGGCTTCAGTAAAGGTTAAAGAGAGGCAAAGATTCTTACAGGTGAGTATGCCAGAGAATGAATCAACAGTCAAGTGTAACCCAAGTTCTAGCATGTTAATGTAGTGCATGGTTCAGGGGTACTTTATTTTCCAAGGGAATTTTCAGAGTAAGCTCAGGAGTCCCAACTTCCAATCCTGCTGCTTTGTTTAGTTTTCAAATGTGCTGAATTCAGAAGAAGGAGTTTGACCATCAAGTGGGCAAAAAGAGAAATTGAAAACAACCACAGTTGGTACTGTTTCTGCAGTCCTCTGGATAATCCTGAGGCAAATGAGAGGCAAATTGAAGGCGCCTTCCAGTTCCATGTAGTGCTTATGTATAAGTTAACAGAGACTCTTATGGCCACAGATCAACCACTTTAGTGACCTTAAAGGTGAAGATGTCAGTTACCAGAAGCCCTCCCCTTGTAACTGCCACAGGATGACAGTTGACATGGGGTATATATACCTGAGGTTAATGTGCTGGGGATGGGTGAGAGCTAGGAGATTCTGCCACTGCTATCCCTGCCAAATTGCTTCTGCTAGATTGTTGCTGCCTGATTGCTGGAGAAATTGCTGGAGTCCTTGCTCCTGATGCCTTTGCTGTCTCTCCTACTTGTCCAAGCCTAACAGTAACTTTAATTTGTAAAGCATATCCTTCATTGGTCTATCATTAAAATATTAATCTCAGGCACTGGTTTTAGTATAGAGACTAATATGATTTAGCCTTTACATTATTTACCTGTAAGTCAGTCTTCTACCTGGAAAGGGAAAACTTTGATAAATAGTATTTATCTTTTTTATTTTTAGACAAATGCAAATAGTTCATACAAATAGTCGTGTCAGACTTACAATGGGCAAAGAGACATTTTCTCTGCTTCAGTTTAACTTAATATGCATACATGGAAATTCACAAAAGTAGAGCTTTGTTTCTATTTAGAAAAGGAATTTGAATGAAATGGTTTTATAGAATGCTTTAAATCATACGATTAAAAAATTAGCTCTAAAATTCCTTTATATCTTAATCACAGTATTCTGCTTGGATGAAATTGCTAAACTGTAAAGCTAACTAACCAACAAAAACACCAAGAAAGAAAAACATGCATACTCATTCCTTCCTTTAGGTGATTTTATAGATCCAAACATAATTCTAAAGAGTAGGGTACCAGTGAGAAGAAAATACAATCAATCAATCCCATTTTTTCTAGAGTTCTCATCTTATAAGTGAGGCATATAGGAAATAAGACCATTGAAATACAGTGTACTAATATTATAATAAAATATGTTAAAATTTGAAAGTAAGGAGCCCTAAGCCAGGAGTGATTTCTTAGTGCATAGCCAAAAGTAATCCCTGAGCATCATCAAGTGTGTCCAAAAAACCAATAAATAAATAAATAAATAAATAAATAAATAGAATATGAAACTAAGATCCAACAAGAGAGACATCAAAATCATGTTTGAAAAGTTATGGTTTAATCTGAGTTCTAGAGCTTGAGTTAGCCGAGTTTGTATAAGCACAAGGATAAAGCAATGGAGAAAGCTGAAAAGAGGATAAAGTAAGTATAAATTGGAGCTGGAGTTATAGCATAGCAGGTAGAGTATTTGACTTGCACTTGGAGCCAGGATTTGATTCCTGACATCTCATCAAGAAGAAAGAAAGAACAAAAAGAAAAGAAAGAAATGAAGGAAGAAATAAAAAAGAAGGAAGAAAGAAAGAATGACAAAGAAAGAAAGAAAGAAAGAAAGAGAAGAAAGAAAGAAAGAAGAAAGAAAGAAAGAAAGGAAGAAAGAAGAAAGAAAGAAAGAAAGAAAGAAAGAAAGAAAGAAAGAAAGAAAGAAAGAAAGAAAGAAAGAAAGAAAGAAAGAAAGAAAGAAAGAAAGAAAGAAAGAAAGAAAGAAAGAAAGAAAGAAAGAAGAGAAAAAAGAAAGGAGGTATGAGCTTTATTCGAAATACAAGAAGACAAGAGAAAACAGTGGGCTGTGAATCTTCTGGTAACTTCTGAATCAACATCTGATTAGGTTTGAAGATGAGAGTAAAATAAAGGTGAAAGGCCACTCAGTGTTGATGCCGAGGTTCTTGGGAAATGGTGACCATATCATTGCAAAGATGACAGAACTAATATCTGAAAAAAATTGAATCTGAGGTAGTCTTTGTTTAAACATCCAAATAGAGACAATCTGGAATTTATTGGCTATTTAGACATTTGCCACTGTCTTTTGGATTCCATTAATCTTCTAATAGTGCCACCATTTAACTCCTCTTAGCAATCTAATTCAGATACTCTAATTATCTGCTTCTGGTGGACATAAGAAAATGACTTTGTAGCTTATTAATTATTGAAATGTTGGCTCTTATTTTCTTTATATCTCTAGTGCCTTTAAACTGATCTATAGGGGGATTTTTGGAGGTCAGATAACCACTGATGGTCATAGGAATATATTTTGAAGAGGTTCATTATAAAGAATGATAATTTTAGAGTAAATTGAGCATAAATAATAATAGAGAGAAAGACACAAAATAACATAAAAGTGTGTAGTCAGAGTGTAATCAGAGTCTAGTTGCCACTAGAGACAGAAGAGTCCAAATCAAGAGTTTTTGTTTGCTTCTATTAAAGAAGATTCACCTAGACTGAATGTGAAAAAGAGTTCTACATTATAGAAATATTATACAGAAACATTAGAAAGAAAATTATCTCCATGGTTTTCTCATGGAGTTATACAGGAGGCCATGTTTGAAAGGAATGTAAGCCACAGGGCTCCTTCCTTGAGAAGTTAACTCCCAATTTGAGATTAGCTACTGTGGTTTGGCTGGTTCCATGAGAGATGTTTAGCAAGCAATAACAGACATTTCCCTTTCTTCCCCAGGCAATATAGTGCCCAAACCAAAAAAAGCATTGTTCTATATAGAAATCAAAATAAATACAACAAAATGGCACAAGCCCACAGTGTTGTTGTAATATTTTTTTTCCAGTGGGATTCTCAAGGATTAAGTAGCAGTATGGCTAGATTTGTGGGGCTCTTTTTTTTTTTTTTTTGAATGACCTTCTTACTATACACAAAGGTAAATGTCAACACACAGATGATCTGGTTTACTAAATGATCAACATGTTCTGTAGATAGGTGAGGTAGAGGGGAGAATTATGTCAAAGTTATTAACTGCATTGAACTTTTTGCATTTGTTATGTTGGAAAAGCTATGGAGGGTGTCTGGGTAAGTAGATCTCAATGCAAGTCTAGGTGTTGAACATATGAAACAATCGAGGAAATAAAGAGTGATTACATGCAGTTGTTCTGTTATTTTATCATGGTCTCACTGTTCCCTGCTTGCTACTGCCATTGCTGCTACTCCAATCACTGCCACCATCAATAATGTTTTTGTGACCACCACCACCACCACAGCGGTCAACATAAATAGTAAAGACATGCAGCTGGCTAGGTTCCTCCTATTTTGTTTCATGAAGAAAAGTGCATTTGAATAGTGGCTTCAGTGAAATACACGCCTTTATGCCACACTCTCTCACTGAATTCACTAAACACAAAGGTTAGCCAAACTTGTGCTCTTCAACGGGTCTAAATGCTCAATTGAAGAACTTGAGTCTTCTCTAATTTACTGCAGGATATTGAGCTCCACATTTTTGAGATTTTATTGAGGGATAATTATATGAAAGGAAATGCATCAACTCTGTTTATAAATCTATATTTTAGTACCTACAGAAATGAAATTAACATCAAGATACACTTCTATTAACTCAGAAAACTTCTCTTTTGTCTTTTTAAGATCAATCTCTGTGATACCCATGCTGACATAGGGAAATTACAATTTGCCTATTCCTGAACTTCATATAAACTGAATCCTTCCTTTAAATAAAGTAGGAGAACAAAATATTAGTATCAATAAATATCCATACTTTAATTTTCATATATTCACCAATTTTATAGATTTGTTAAATGATCTGATAATCATTTCTCAGCCTAAAGGATTTCATTTTGTTTTGTGATAAAATTGCTAGCCAGAAATAATTTTAGATTTTTATTAAAACATGCCTTTTTGTTTGTTTATATGTTTGTTTTGAGCCATTGTCAATAGTTCTTAGGGATTACTCCTGAGTCTGCACTAAAAATAAATCACACTTGTCTGTACTTGGGGGGTGGGGGGACCATGTGCGATGCCGGGAACTGAACCCAGGTCTGTTATATGCAAGGCAAGCTTCTTTCTGATGGAAGACAGCCCCAAACCTGTCTTTTATTTAACCTTCATTTAGGAAGAATAGTTTTTCTAGGTGGAAAATTGTTGTCAACACTTTTCAATACATATGTCGCATGTTAACTCTTGTCTTCATTCCAATGTTGTTGATATTCATTATTTCTTCTGAAAAATAATTATTCACTGTGTTTATGCTTGATCTTATAAACAGTATAATATTATTTTATCTTGCTTATCTCTCACTATTCTCACCATTACTCTTCTTCAAATTTCTTCCTCACTTCAGCCCCCACATACTCAAGAATTTGATTTTGATATGTTCTTATGTTTTCTTTGTTTTAATCATTAAATTTTTTCAATAAAAGATAACATTTTCTATCAAATTTGAAATATTTCTTTGTAATTAAATCATTAAATAGCTTTGCTTTCCCCTTTTCTCTTCTTTCTTTTGCATTCCCAACTAAAAAGATATTGGTAGGTTGGGCATTGTTCCATAGATTTAAATTTTTTTTCAAGTTTTATGTTGACTGTACGTCTCTCTTTCCTAGACTTGATAATTTCTATTTTACAAGTTTACAGATTCTTAGGCCATTTCATGTGTGCTGTTTAGTTTATCTCGTTAATTTTGCAATTTTAGTTATCACGTGTTTAACGTCTAGAATTTCCATTGATTCCTTGCATTATCATGTTTACATTTCTCTATTGAGAGTTCTTACTATTTCATTATACTTAGTATATTATCTTTTAATTCTTCGAGTATATTTATAATAGCTGCTTTGAAGTCTGTTATATTCAACATCTGGGGCATTGGATATAAATTTCAATGGATTCTTTGTTTTGGTGACTATACTTTTTCCTACTTTACAGTACAATGTTATCAACTATATTCACTGTGTTTTACATTAAATAATCTGACCTTCTTCATCTTATAGTTGAAACTTGATACTATTTTACCAACCTTTTTCTACTTCCCCTATTTTCCAGTCTCTAAAAGCCACTTTCCTACTTTGTTTCTATGAATTTGATTTTTATTTATATTTCACATATATATGATATCTTTCTATATTTGTTTTTCTCTTTCTGACTTATTGCAGTTGGCACAATGCCCTCAAGTTTTCTCTGCTGTTATAAATGGAATAATTTCCTTGTTTCTCAAGGTTAAGCAATATCTGTAGGTAGCTATCAAAAGATTATCCACTGAACCCCCGATGGACACTTAAAATATTCTTACATGGTTTCTGTGTTATTTTTCTTGATGTTCTTTGACTATAAGTTCAAAATTAGGGTGTCAGCAGGGGGATTTGTTCTGAGAACTCTGTTTTTGGGTGAGTGTTCTTCCACCGTAACTTTGCCTTATCCTCCTTCTTTGAATCATTGTTTGAAAATAAAAAAAATTAAAATATATTCTTATGAGTTTCTGGTTGTGAATACTTTGAAATAAATATATCAGTGAAATTATTTTTTTGCTATCTTGTTTTTCATTCATTTATGGTAATAAGTAGTTATTGGAGACACAGCTGGCTGTGCTCTAGGATTTACTCCTAACTGGTTGCTCTCAGCATTACTCAGGGTACTAAGTTGAATTTGGGGGTAGAATTGGTGTTCTCCACATTAAAAGGCAAACATATTATCTCCTGCACTGTCAATGTGGTCCCTCTTATTTTCAAGTGCATTGACTAAATATCTATATTTATCAATAAAATGCCATTGTTAGATTATATATTCATTCTGTTTTTATCTTATTTGCAAAAACTTTCATGCTTTTATCTATGTTTATAACATAGATAAACATAATTGTTATGTTATGTACAAGAGGACTCTTTTCTATATCTCATTGTCAAGGATGTAAGTCTAGTATTTTTTTAAAAAAACTAAGGTATTTGGTGCTGGAGAGATAGTACAACAGGTAGAACACTTACCTTGCATGTTGATAACCCTGGCTGATCATCAATTCTTTGAGCACTACCTGGAATTTCTGAGCACAGAGCCACAAATGAGTCCCCAAAATAGGCATTTTAGTGGCATGCCCAGGTTCTATTTCTGGCACTGCATGCTTAACCTGAGCAATGAAGTTCTATTCAACCTTCTAAAACAGAGATGGGAGTAGCCATAAATAACACTGAATGTGGCCTCCAGATTCTAAAAAAAAATAGATAAACACAATAATTACAGATAAATTGGACATTATAGAAATATATCATAGTTACTCTGGGTTCTAATTTTTCCCCTAAAAATTATGTTGCTGTTTTGTGTGCATGTGTGTGTGTGTGTGTATGTGTGTGTGTGAGAGAGAGAGAGAGACAGAGAGAGACAGAGAGAGACAGAGAGACAGAGAGAGAGACAGAGAGAGACAGAGAGACAGAGAGAGACAGAGAGATAGTTGGTAGGTTAATAGTCTACATTCAGGGGTCCTCAAACTTTTTAAACAGGGGGCCAGTTCACTGTCCCTCAGACCATTGGAGGGTCTGACTATAGTAAAAACAAAACTGATGAACGAATTCTTATGCACACGGCATATATCTTATTTTACAATGAAGAAACAAAACAGATACAAATACAATATGTGGCCCGCGGGCCATAGTTTGAGGACCACTGAATGGGTTAATATCTTGCAGAGAAACAAACTGAAAAATCTTTCTTCCCCCAGAATGTGAAATGCGGACATCTATGTTTAGTTCTATGGAATTCTCCTCTATGTCTGTATACTTTAGTGGTCAACCAATGTTTTGTGCAGAAGTTATACGCAAACTCCTCAAGCTACTAAGACTTCCGCCTTTTGCCACCCAAAGTGTGTGTGGAGATTGAGAAACATAGTCAAAGACATAACAAGTTTATGTCTCCCCGGGCTTCTTATTTTTTTTTTTGCCAGTTTCTTTAATGTCTACCACATTCACATGAAGTTTGTGAGAGAATGAATTATATAATCCTGTCTGTGGTTCTCTTGCTTCCAGAATCTGCCCGTTAAAAATTTCTGCTTGCTTTACCACCTATGCAAAACCATACTCCCCACCTCCTCTAATTAGTAGAATTTTGCTGTTTAAACTTAAGGACCTCAAAGACCTCGAGGCAAGATGTTCCCAAATTCATTGTTGTCTATTTTTATTTTATTTGTCTTTGCAATATAGTTTTTATTTTCATTTGTAGTAGTGTTTGATTAGTGTGTGTGTGTGTGTGTGTGTGTGTGTGTGTGTGTGTGTGTGTGAATGAGTGCTTCTCAAGTTCTTGTATGTGGATGTTTTCCAGTGCTTTCAAAAGACTCATTTTTAAGTTATAGTCTCAACTCAACACTGTCTTCTTTCTGCAAAGTGAATTAAAATAATCTCAGATATCTCTTCATGCACTTGTTTTCTTATGAAAACCTACTTTATTACTTGAATTCTTATATAGATATTTCCGTATCTTAGGTATAACAATGTTGGAAACATTAAATGAAACAAATTTAGTGTGTTCTTAGACTGAGATAGAACAAAGAACTAAATTATGTCCACTTCCAGAATATACATTTGCTTCCTAATCTATAATGTAATTATATTTGGGGATAGGGCTTTGGAGAAGTAACTCAATTAAATAAAGTCACACCTATGAAGAAAAAGAAAACAACTGTTCTCTTTCATGCTCTCTCTCTCTCTCTCTTTCATTGTACATACCAAGAAAAAATCTCACAAAGAATATGACAAGAAATAGGTCATTTTCAAGGTTCTCACCAGAACTGCTTATTCTCACAACTCATCTCATTATTTGCTCCCTGCTGGAATTGTAGAAATACATTTCTGTTTAAACTGTGAAGACATTTTTTAATGGTACCCTAAGCTAACTCACAGAGAGAGCGATCACTCTGATTTTATCAGAAGCCTTCCTATTCTTTATTTTTTAATCAGTAAGAATACTGATATTATGGTTTATAAAGTCGTGTATTCATCTAATTAAAAACAATTTGTCAAGGACAGTTAGAGTTTTTTGACTTTATCTGACTTAATAGGAACAATGTTATCAGGAGGAAAGAAGCTACAAGCATATTTCTTAGCTGTCAAGCCTGTGATCAGATACTACTTGTCTGGTGATTCATTCCTTCAGAGTATCATATAGATCACCACTACTCTGGCATTCTTCCATGGTGGCTATGTGCTTGGGTGGAGAATATATTACCCCATCTACCGAGTGACTGTGTCATATTCTCTCAACCATTATCTACACCACTGATACAAGTGTAGACTATAAATGTAGACTACTATATAATCTAAATAAGATTATGAGACTCTAATCACTTGACTATTTGATGCAATATACTAGACTTCTTTTGACACATTCTATTCCAACACCTAATAGGCATCTATCTGTACCACGTGATCCAATGTTTATCTTCAATCTGAACATATTACATAATAATGATATTAGCTAAAAGTAATGCATTTCACCAAGTCTTATTTTGTTGTTTTTCACTTCTAATTATAATGGGAGAAACAGATGGGATAATTAGCAAATATCTTGTTGTCCTGATTTAATGTTTTTTTTGGGGGGGGAGCAGTACTACTCAGGGGTTACCCCTGGCTCTGTGCTCAGGAAGCTCTCCTGGTGGTACTAAGGCAACTATAACTATAAGGGATGCCAGGGATGGGACCTGGGTTGACACGTCCCTACCTGCTGTACTATTGCTCTGCCACCAGATCTAATTTATATTTTTAGAGAGTTAAAGATATTATTTTCCTGCAGTGTTACCCATTTACAATTAGGCTCCATATCTAAAAAAAATAAGAAAAAGATAAATGTAGTTGCTAAGAAGAAATTAACACATTTTCTTATAATTATGGTATTTCTATTTTATTCCAAATCATTTTTCTTTTTTTCCTTATATGCTCACTCAATTGATGTTTCTAATTTAGATCAACTTTATTACTGACTTATTCTAAAGTCTAATATTGTTCCTCATCACTGGCTCTAGATAATTTAGCTCCATTTGCAAATGATTAGTGTTTTATTTCCTTAAATATGTGATTTAATCTTAAAACGCTGTGCATTTTTTAAAAGATGCTAACATGCTATATATATTTTAAGAGATGATACTATTATTCTATAAGCATGAATATATCACTTATATAGTATCTATATTGGAAAGAATATTCATCTATTTATTCACCTCCATAAATCTATTCTGTATTTCTTCCCTACAGTATTCAAATCAAAAGATGAATAGAAATCAAAGTTGTTCTCATCACCTAGGTCATTTTCTCCACTAGAATTTATCACTTTCCCACAGAATAGATTTGTCTTTTACCATAGACTTCTTCAGCGTGAATCAGTCCTTCGTAAAATAATCCCATTGTTCCAAAAACTTTAAGCATTGGAGAGGATGCCAATGTTGAGGGATTATTTTCAGGATGGAAGCTTACTAAGAACTGTAAATTACATATGACAAACCTTATAGTGCCTGAGACATGAAAGTCACCAGGTAATTATTCAAATATGTGTTAAGTAAATCTCTTTTCATATTTGTTGCTTCCAACAGAAAAACATGAAAGACAACTTGAAATTGCACTATTAGACTATGTTGATGAAATGTCTTTTGATACATCCATTCAGACAGAAATTTAGATAGAAAGCATGATCTAACTTTGTGTTAGTTTATTACTCAGTTTCCTGAATGTCTCCTCTGTCTTCCCAAGATATCCTTCTTGGCTTTACTACTGATTTCCTCAAATTTCCTAAGTCTAATCAACATCTAAAATTCTGCTCTTGATTGATGCTTATACATATATATTATATTATATTATATTATATTATATTATATTATATTATATTATATTATATTATATTATATTATATTATATATTTTTAGGTTTTGTTTTTGGGCTACACTGGTGATGCTCAGGGATTACTCCTGGCTACATGCTCAGAAATCGCTCCTGGCTTAGTGGACCATATGGGATGTCAGGGGATCGAATCATGGTCCTTCCTAGGTCAGCTGCTTGCAAGGCAAAGGCCCTACTGCTGCGCCACCACTCTGGCCCCAGATTGCTGCTTTCATTTTATTTATACAAAATGTATATTTTTCATTGTAGTCCCCTCTGCACAAATATTTTTCCTGCCCCCCCTGCACAAATATGTATAACTTTTCACCAGCGACAACACAATGAGTCAAATTATGAACAGTTAAGGATTGAAAGTGCTGAAAAATAAATAGGACTTTGACCAGTAAAAATAGGGAGATGACTATTCCAAGAAGATGAGAGTATATAAATATAAATATTTCAAAAATGGAGACAACTATCCAATGCCATATATATGTCCCATAAGTGACATATATAGGTTAATATATACACATAACAGAATATTATGGAGATATCAGAAGAATGAATTCAATGCAATTTATCACAATATGAATTGAACTGGAGAGTGTCATGTTTAGTAAAATAATTCAGAGGGAGACTGAAAATAGCTAGATGCCTGCAAAATACTGTTCAGCAGCAATTACTGCAGTCAGCTGCAAGTCTGCCAGGCTGTAATTAGCTGCAGAGTTGCATGCTGCATGACTGCAGAGGCCCAAGGCTGCAAGGGAGGAGGTACTGTGGGGCTCAGTTACTGGGTTGGGTGAAGGGCCGACTCAGAAATGTTAGCATATGGGGCCAGAGCGGTGGCGCAAGTGGTAGGGCTTCTGCCTTGCCCACGCTAACCTAAGACAGACCACATTTAGATTCCCGGCATCCCATATGGTCCCCCAAGTCAGGAGTGATTTCTGAGCACATAGCCAGGAGTAACCCCTGAGCGTCACCGGATGTGGTCCAAAAACCAAAAAAATAAATAAATAATAATAATAATAATAATAATAATAATAAAAGAAATGTTAGCAATGGAGAAATTAAGTATCATTGGGGTCTGTACACAGCAAGTAGGTTGGTTGGCACGTGGCCAACCTGCGTTTGATCTCCATCATCCCATATAATCCCTTGAGCCTGCCTGGTGTGATTGCTGATTGGAGTGCCAGGAGTAAACCTTGAACGCTACCAGTGTGCCCCATAAACCTAAGCAAACAAACAAACAAGTATCCCTTTTATTCAAGTCTGAAGTCTGCCACTTGGAGGAGAGGGGGCTGTGGGTCGGGTAGGGAAGGCCTGTAGAACTGGGTGTGTATGAGAGATTGGGGAGATAGATACTGAGCAGGCACCATCTCACTGATGCTTTATCTCTGGCCTAGGCCTTGGACCCCTGTGGGCCAGCAGGTTCTGCTCTGGTCTTTTCCCTGGGCCACTCCCAATAACTTCCAGACTTTCCCTTCTATACGTCAGGAACAATTGTCTGTTGCAGGGGACATGTCCAGGGTAGTGTCATCACCCCTTAAAGGTACACTGACTAATTCCCTTAAATACATCAACAAATTCCCTCTTTTGTGTTAAAATTTTTTTAAATATTATATAGATGAAAAAGTATTGTCCAGGTGAGTCCAATCTTCTATATTGTTCATAAATCTGGAGAGTTATCCTCAGCGGTCAGTGGAGTTCAGGCAGGGGATGGTCTTTTGCAAATCTTCTAGCAAGGGTGGCTGTCAGCTGCATTTCTGCTTCTAATCCTGAGTGTTATTTTGAAAGCTCCAAAGCCGATAGATAGGTGTGGGGAAGAAATGAAATAATAGTTAGGGAACAAATAGTAATTTCTATACTTCTATCTATCTATCAATCTATCAATCTATCTATCATCTATCTATCTATCTCTATCTATCTATCTATCTGTCTATCATTTATCTATCATCTATCTATCATCAATCTATTTATCTATCATCTATCATTTATCTAAAATGCAAATATTCTCTATTTAAAATTTTTCTTTTTCTTTTTTCTCACTGACTAAATGTTTATATATATATATATATATATATATATATATATATATATATTACATCTCTTTTTGCTAATTTTCTGTCTTTTTCTCTCTAAATCTCTTATTTACTTGATTTTCTCTGTCTTTTTTCTCTGGTCTTTCCCCTGGAACCCTGAATAACTGACGGACTTTCCCTATACTCAGGAGCAATTGTCTTTTGCAGGGGGCATGTCCAAGGGGTGTGTCCTGGGATGTGCCCCATACAAACTGTTATTGCAAGGGGGCTGTCATCACCCCTGAAAGGTACATTGACTAATTAATTCCCTTAAATACATCAACAGATGAACTCACTCATTTGTGGTATAGAGAAACAAAACAAGGGATTTGGAAGATACCAAACAATAACAAATTCTTGGCATTGGGTCACATAACTGAGAATAGAAGAGGGTGGGGTATGAAAGGGGGTGAGAATAATCTTAAGTGATAAATTGTCAATGGTGAAGGGTCTTGGGCACTTTGCTAGAGATGAAGTGAAGTTAATTTGTGAAACACAACTAGGAATAGCTAACATTTTTGTAAACATGTGACCCAAACTGTACAAAATTAAAAGTAAATTTTAAATAAAATAATTATTTTAAAATATTTATTTAAAAAATTAGTTGAAGAATAATGACCATTCTTTTTTGGGGGTGTTTGTTTTTTGGGTCACACCTGGCAGCGCTCAGGGGTTAATCCTGGCTCTTTGCTCAGAAATCGCTCCTGGCAGGCTCGGGGGACCATAAGGGATGCCGGGATTCAAACCACCATCCTTCAGCATGTAAGGCAAACGCCTTACCTCCATGCTATCTCTCCGGTCCCAATAATGACCATTATTCTTAAGTATTATGGTGAAGCTTGTACAGAGTTGTTCTAGTAGAAGCAAAGTGCTCATCTTGTTTAAGATATGAACACAGGAGATTTCTATGACTTCAATGGTTTAGGAAGCTTTGAGTGGGGAAAGACTGTAAGTGAAAAAGGGATGAAAAAGAAACAAGATATAGGTAAAAACAAAAGAACATAGACAAGTTCTCAGTCATAGGATCTGAAAGGAAAACAAGCTCTACCTCAGTAGAGTGATCTCTTGTAGTTGCAAATAAAGTTTTATTGGAACACAGCCACATTCATCCATTTACAATATAACTTCTGATTATTTTTCTGCAACAAGATGGAATGTTGAGATAGAGAATACATGGTACAAAGAGACTACTGATTCGTTAGACAGAAAAACAAATGTCTACCATTTCCTATTTATAATCAGAGATGTTCTATTATATATTTTAGTACTGATGTAGCATTTTATTTTGGCAGAACACAGAAGGTGGGTCAAATCAGAAGATGGAAGAAGTATCTAGAGAGATTGTGTTGAACATGATAATCTTTAAGATTGGAAAAATAGTAGGCTCTGGGACATCATGGTGATCAAAAGAGAAAGACTATATATATTTAGCAAATGGATGCTTCTTTGGCTAAAATTTCCCAGAAAATAATGGAATGTTTGAAAGACATCTCATCAATTATTCAATATCAGGATCCTGATATTTTGAGCATCACGAAAGTTTCTTTTGTGGAATCAAGATCAAAATGGGGAGCAATTCTGAATGGAATAAACATTCTTGTTTTGTCTTCCATGCTTCCTTGACTTTTCTTTCTTAAACTTTGGTTATCCTCTTGAGATAACTGTGCCTTGTAAATGGCAAAATCATATGGTCCACCTTATTAATTAGATAGAATTGATCTCATTTTTTGTTTTTATTCAGAGTCCTACAATCTTATGAGGTGTATTTTATCATTACATATAAAGAATATCTATGCAATTTCTTTAAGATTAAAAATTCAAAATTTAGAGAAAATTAATACTTAGGCAAGATTATGCTGATAACTGGTTTTAATTTAAAAAATAGGAATGTTCATTCCAATTGTTCAGTCTAAGAATCGCTGTTACCACTATATATCTGCTAAAGTATGTCTCTAAAGTAATTTTAATGGAAATTTAGAGTACATTATTAATGTCAAAACATATAGTCAGTTATTATATTGACTAATAGTGTTCCATAAATATTTTAACTTACAGCATTGTGCTCAATAAGTTTAACCATAAAGAAAAATTTCAACTCAATAATTTTTATTATTAAAACCATAATTACATTGGAGATGGTACCAGTTGACAGAGAAATATTTGATTTAATTTCTTTTCTTGACCATTTCAACTGTAATAATGCCTGGTAAAAGCAAAATGTCTCCTGAAGTTAAATTACATTATTGTATCAAATGAAATATTAATTATATTTATGTGTATAAAACTGTCATGTTACAATTTTTACTAATATTTATTTTTGGTGAAGATAGAAGTAACATGAGTTATATATAAATATCTAATTAAGTGGATACATTCCCATAATCACATTTTTTTTATCACCAGATTATCCAGTAAAACAGGTTCTTCATAAAAAATTGTTTTTCTACACATTTCTATACAGTTTGCAAACTTTGCTTTCATATAAAATATAAGCAAGCAATTATTTAAAACACTAGACACCTAAAGAAGAGAAGTTATTATTATAAAGTGAACAAGAAATTTAATATTAGGAGAAAAAGTAATTGGGATCTTAGTGTCTGCCCTTTATGACTGAATTTCTTGGTAGAAATCTTTCTGAGTGAGTACGTGTGAATTGTTTTCTAGCTCTTGGCATGAAAAAATAGAATATTTTTAAATAAAATCCAACATGTATTTGGAATGAATTGGTGATTTTCTCAATCTGCATTTATAGTCTTCTTTTAGTGCAAACAATGTTTTTTTTTTGCTTTTTGAGCCATCATTTACACTGAGAACGAGAGAAGAAAAAGAGAAGAAGCAAGTGTGTGTGTGTGTGTGTGTGTGTGTGAGAGAGAGAGAGAGAGAGAGAGAGAGAGAGAGAGAGAGAAGGGAGAAAGGAAGATAGAAGAGACAGAGAAGAAGAGAGAGATAGAGGAGAGAAAGGGAGAGAGGGAGTTAGGAGAGAGAGAGAAAGAGAGAAGAGAAAGAAAGAGAGAGAGAACACTCAATCCAGCAGGGAAACATCTCTGACAGAATCATGTTAAATTAAATAAACAGTGTCTAATGAGATCTGTTATTACCTGGGTTCTGGTCATGCTTGGGCATGTAGTTGAATGGCTCATGTTTCTAAGTGCTATCATAAATCTTTCAGCCTCTTTAACTTAAAGTTCTAATATCTCTCCTTGAATGTTGAAGCCTATGCCCATTCAAAACTGTCTCATGTAAATGTCCAATGTTGAAATAGATGTCTTCATTATATCTTATCTTAGAAAAGATGTTTGCTTTGCTACAGATGCTTTTGCAAAAGATATACTTCACTTAGTTGACAGTGAGAGATTCTGAAGAACATAAATTGACCAGAAGAAGGAAGACTTAATTCTAGGGAATTTTTCCAATTTCACTGATTTTTATCATCTACATTTTCACCCATTTTCCCCCTCAGCAATTATTATTCACCACTTCTTGCTCCTAGCTTTTTAGTTTAGTAAAGGAACTAGGCTAAAATTCACAATTTAAATTTGTTTTTGACTATGATGTTACTTCTCACATTATTTTTTCAGTAATGTTGTAAGATCTCTTAAAAACAAAAAATATAAAATAGATAGGTAAGCGTTTGTACTATGAAAACTTAATCTTATTTCTATATATGATTTTGACCTGTTTGAGTACCACTTGTGACAGTTTAAAAAGATTCCTAATGGCCTTTGTAGGGAGATTGTGGTAGATATAAACAAGAAAAGGAGTCTGATAAAACTAATATTGAATCCAGGTTATGATGCATTTTGAATATATTTATTTTTTGACCCCAAAAGCCACTCTGACTAGAATCAGAAGGTCTCAAATGGGATTGAATTTTTTTTTAAATCCACCATAATTTCCTCTTAATTTTAATATACCCCTTTCCCCAACTACTGGTGCATCCACTATTTCTGTCTTAGATCCTCATTCAAAGATTTCCAGTGCAGTCTTCTCACTGGCTGGTCCCTAAATAATGTTGCTCTATCGCTTCTTTAAACCCCAATCTTACTACCCTGTGCTTATAAATAAATGGCTGAATGTTTCCAGGATGCACAGGGAAATGTTAAAATCTTAGCTTGGTCCTCATATCTCTGATAGCTGATGCTGGCTACCCCTTCTACTTGTATAATAAGCTCCAACCATAGTGTATTTTCTGAGTGGGCTTATATTTCATACTTTCTCTAAACTACAAATAACAATTTTCAGTGAATAATTTGTAAATAAACCAGCTCAAAAATAAAAGTAAACAAGCTTCAACAAAACATTTACACTACATTCTGGCTTAGCATTGAAAATATTTTCTTAGTCTTTCTCTACTGATACATATATATGTATAACTGCATATATACAGATATGTCTATATATACAGACACACACTGGGATTTATTTTTCAAGTTTTCATTTTTCCCCCTGAATAGCTTCAACTAAAAGTAGCTTTGATTTCTCTTTTCTTTGCTTATTATTTTTAATGCTTAACCTTGCTTCTTACATATTGTTTATCTCTGGATTTCTCCAGTTGCATGATCCTGTTGCATAGGTTAATGCAATAAAGCCAATAACACTTAGCGTCACTTTAGTTTTGAAAGCAGTCACTGCAATAAATGCTATTTCTTCATTGAAAAATATGCCTCCTCTTTGATTAAGTATAGCTTATGTCTACATTTGCTTCTTGTTTACATGGAGTTGATTGTAATATACCAATATTTAAACTCCCTAGTAAGATTGTTTCTGTATTTTAATAGCATAAACTACCACTCAATTATGTTTTACTGGGAGACATGTACATTGTATACATGCTTTGTATAAATATTTTGCAATGCAAAGTCTTATGAATTGTGATAATCATTTTATGAGATTATAAGCACCACAGACCTTTCTCTAACCTTTCTCACTGTAGATATTGGACGTTTCACTTGATCGTGTCTTGCTTCTGTGTGAATGATGCTATTGATTCACAAGTACACGTGTATTGAGTGTATTTTACATTGAGTTGTACCTACTCTACATACTCTCTCTCCCACATAATGGGACAACGACCAAGGATATGTTAATTGAGTAGCACTAAGGTGGTTAAAATGTGATCAAGCAACTTTAAAAGAGATTAGATCAAGACTTTCACCCAAATAAGAGCCTAATTTTGCACTATCAATATATGTTACTGTTCTGGAATATAAGATCATATTACTTACCATTGTTCACTTCTTTTTACCATGGATTAAAAAGGAAAATAAGGTGGTCATGATCAAGGAGGAGACTTAACAAGTGGAGTAAGAGAGTTAAGTAAGGGCCAGAACAATAGTATATCAGTAAGGGAATTTGCCTTGCACACAGCAGACCCAGCTTTGATCCCTCACATTCCTTAGTGTCCTCTGAGCCTGCCAGGAATAATTTATGAGCACAAAACCAGGAGTAACCTTGAGCCCCATTGGGTAGGACTAAAACCCCAAAATAGTTATGTAAGATCTATCTTACCTACTTCCAGTTAGAAAACAGCAGAAAATATCTTTCGGCATGCTCATCTTTTCAATATCCTGTTATATGGTGAATATCATAAACTATGTCACAGACCAGATTTATTTGCCAATGCAGCTTAAAGAAATTTCTCTAAGGAGGTTTAAAAATGATCATTTTTTCCTACTGAATTTACGGGGTCAATATTGACAGTATATGTAAACCATTACTTCCTAATGATTGCCAGCAGGGTTTGAAATGATCTGCATAGAACTAATATGCATAACATTGATAGTCATAGAATTGACCTGAAACACAAATGGATGAACAAGCATCTTGTCACATTTAAGTCAACAATCTAATGTTCTCTCTCTCTCTCTCTCTTTGGCCTTATACTTTCCATATCCCTGAAACTGCTTTTATGACTCAACAAATTATGCCTTTATACACTTAGTGTACAGATTACATTTTATCTTGAGAATCATGAATGTCAAATCATCCCTAGAATAAGACCTTGGGTGTTATATTGACTTTGCCACCATTTTTCTTGGAAACTGAAACACAAGGAACATTTTTATCTCAGGTATAGTATATGCACTTAGCACTAACTTTCAAATGTCATAGTAACATGTTTCTGAATGTCTTAAACTGGCATGTGATAAATGTTTCTCTTTTGACTTGTCAGAGTCAAGGTCATGGGATCATCTTCCAATTGATCTTTCCTTTAAAAATAAAAACGATTTAGGAAGTTGACTTCTCCCTTGTCCAAATTTCATTGGCTCAAGTAGGCGTTCTGAGTCCTTGCAATGAGATTGCATTTCTTTGGGCATCACTGATTCCTCCTTCTGAAAGTGCTCAGCTTCCAGGCTTTGTTGAAGAGTCAAACCATGTCTGGTCTTGAGTGGGGAGCTCATTCGATGTGGATCCTAACCTCTGACCAGCCTGTGAAATATTCCATCTGCCTGTGTCTGTGAGGAGCCACACAGCCTCTGGGCTGAACCAGTGGGGTCAAATAATGTTCTCACCATTTAGTGTAATTAACTCCAACCACCCGTCTGTTGCAAGCTCTGGCGCAGCCAACACAAGCAAGAATAGGCCAAGAAGAAATTTCTCCTCATTATTAAACCTAAATCTAAGCACTTGTCTGTCTGTAAAAACAGAGCAAAGGGAGGAAAACTGAAACCAGTGCACGGGGTCTGAGGTTTCAATAAATGTCAGGGAGCGTCAAGTCTGTTTGGATTGCAAATTATTGCTGGCTGAAGGTCTTACCATTTTACAACTAGAGATTGCTGTCATTGGGGGGGGGCAGGGGGAGGAACTCTCACATCACAGCCAAAAGGGAACAGAAGTTACCAAATGCTCTAACAATCATAAAACATTACAAGAGGGACTTGGGCATTTTCTCAATGTAGTCTTTCCTCGATGTACATCTCATGAAAGAAGCTTGCAACCATAAGCATTACACTCTCACCTTTAGATTTAATGAAGTGCTATGTCCAAGATTGAATCTTTCCTTCTCTGTTTTATCCATTCTTAACTTGGCTTCATCCTTCTAATTTGTTGAGACACTTGGGATATCTGAGAGCTAGAAAGACGTCTAAATGTTTCAAGGTGAATTCAAACCTTAGTCCACATCCTGGGGAAAACCTACATCACTCATTTGAGTGGTGGTTAAGACTTTTTTCGAACAGATTAAATGAGTGGGAAATTATTGATGAAATACACTGAAATTAGGAGCAATGTTGCCTGGAACAGCCAGCAGATAGATATCTTGTACAGTAGAAAAATGTCTCACTGTGTGAAAAAAATTATGCAAGCTTTCAGCATTTGTGCTGAAGAGTATTCCAATTTTCATTCATTTTTCCTTCTAACCAAACACTTGTTGAGGATCACTATGTGCCAAGGACTGAGTGAGAGACACTAAAACCAAGGAAGTGATTGTCCCATTCCTCCCTGAAAGGGAATTGAGTGGTGTTGATTTTAAGCCAAATTTTCTGGGTTTCAAATAACTGAAATATCCTTTCAGTTAACTTAAGGTCCAAAGGGGAAAATTGTTCTAATGTACCAGGATATCTGTAGACCCAAGAGAAAGAAATACAGTAGGACCACATGAAAGCCTGGAAGTTAAGCACCAAGAAGCTGTTAAAAACAAGATTACTTTCTCAGAATCTCTAGCTGCATAGTCTCTTTCTCTGACAGGTGGGTTTTACTCCTCTCCTTAGCTTCCTAGGCTTAAGATTTCTTTCTTGACTGTGCATATGATTAAGTTGCTTCTTCTCAGCAAACTTCCTCTTTCAATCGCTGAATGTTATAGTTTGGGGCCATAACCAGCAGTGCTCAGAGCTTACTCCTTGCTTTACTCTCAGGATCACTCTTGGCAGTGCTAGAGAACCCTAAAGGCACAGGCAAGGCAAGTGTCATAACCCCTGTACTATCTCTCTATTTCCTCCTTTAAAAGCTTTTTAAAGGCCCAATTCATACTTTATTTAAAATTGATTGTTTCAATGTAGGTCAAGACAAAGCTCTTAATAGTTGATGCTGATTGTGAACCTAGCAGTGAAATAAATGAGTGACTTTACTTCAAACACAGGAAGTAAACTAAATCTGTGGGTACTACATTGGATTAATCTACTTCCTATATCGACCCATATTGGTATTTAAAGTACTATAAGGATAAAGTTATAAGTGAGTGGAAAATATTTTGAGCAGAGGTAGGGGAAGATTTGGACCATACTCATTAGTGATTAGGGGCTACTTTAGGTCTGTTTTCAGTAGTGACCCCATAATGCTCAAAGGATCTTCTGTAGTGCTAAAGAACCAAACTGGGTCAGTTACATGAATAGCAAATGTTTATGTTCTGTACTCTCATTTGCAAAATCTTGAGGAGGACATAGTCAAGAAAATAGTTGATGTCTGAAAGAAAACTTCTAGAAAGGAAAAATTGTGGCATGTCCATTTCCCCTTTTCCTCTCATCTCTTTTCCTTTTTTTTCGGATTTTGGGCCACACTCGGTGATGCTCAGGGGTTACTCCTGGCTATGTGCTCAGAAATTGCGCCTGGGTGGGGGACCATATGGGACTCTGGGTGATTGAACTGCAATCTGTCCTAGGTTAGCCACATGAAAGGCAAATGCCCTACCCCTTGAGTCACACTGTTCAGGCCCCTGATGTTCCTTTTCCTATCTCTACAGTTTTGCTGATTCTTCTGTGAATGCTATAACTTTGGGTGGATCTACATGGGTAGACTATAGTGGTTCCATTTGAAATAGTCATACAGGTAGTATGTAGGCATGTACTAACCAAGAAGTAGTAAGCAAATTCCCTGAACTCTGCACACAATTTTACTAGTTTCCAGTGTTATTTTTTTGTGATAATTAGGGTCAATTATTCTTACCAGCTGGGTGACATCTTCATGGCCTCTGATGCAATATCTAGATTGTAACATGACTTCTTTTTATAGTCTATTATTTCTCATAATGATCTCAATGCTTTTCTAGAGGCAGCCAGAAATCACTTTGGGATCGGGATTATAGCCCAATTCACAGGTGGGCTTGAATTTGAGTTGAGAAGGGAATTCCTGCCAGTGAAATTATAAGCATTATATCTTCCTGTCCAAAAAACATTTTCTCGAAGGGTTATTGACCCAAAGTCAAGATCCTGGGTCACAGCCAACAGTCTGAGCAGATGACAAATACCAGACTGCTTTAGTTTGGGTTACCCAGAAGCAGAACTTAATTCAGGGGTTTGAATGAAAGCATTTTAGAGGATGAAAGGAAACACCCATAGGAGAGTGAAAAGGGGATATGGAGAAGGGAAGACAGCCAATAGAGTCTCTTACCAAATCGGTCACCACTGAGGATCAATGTGGATTAATCCCAAAGGGATAATTCTTAACATCAATACAAAGTACATAATTTATAGTTACCCCACAAGAAGAGTAAGGTCACTAAGAAAAATACAAATCCCAATCAATTATGTTTGGAGGGGTTGTATGTTTGTTTTTGCTTTCTTGAATTACTGTAAGATATAAACTTAAATAAAGATATTGTTGATGATTGAATTTCAGTTTATTCACTTCTGGTGGGAATGCAGACTGGCCCAGCCATTTTGGAAAACTATATGAGCATTCTGGGAAAAATACTCTAGAAATTTAACTTCCAGAGGGCCCAGCAACACCTCTACTGGGAATATATTTGAGGGGTCCCAAAATAGAGTGCATAAAAGACATCTGTACACCTAGTTCATTATAGCACTATTTGCAACAGCCATAATCTCTAAACAACCCAAGTGCCTGAGAACCTGAGATGAGTGGATCAAAATGAGTGGAATCAAGAAGATTGCATCTATATAATGAAATATTATATAGCCATTAGAAAAATAAAGTCTTTAAGTAGTAAGGACTATTCAAAGGGTTATTTTATATACTTTGAAAACTCTCATTTTCCATATCAGTAGCAAAGCACTTCCAAGAAATAATTGATAGTCTATAGGCAGAGGAATGCAGGTGCTGAATGTTTCACTGAAGTAGTACTGAATATGAGATGTCAGCAGACACCCTAAGAATCTACTACAGCACAGCCTTTACCTCCTCCCAAGTATTTGGTGCCTCATGTCCATTTGCTTTCCATCCTGTTGACTGTCCAATATAATGTCCACATGAAATGTATTAAATAATTAAATAAAACAGATTATTAAGATAATCTTCAATTGGAAGCCATATTCTCGGGAATAAATGGATAAAAATTGTATAAATAAGGGACATGGCATATTCTAACAATAGATCAAGGGCCCACAGAAGAAAGGTTCCAAGACTGGATGGAGGCCACAGTATGGAAAAATTTGAGAAATACTTAAATAAACTACAGTTGATTTTAGTTGGTCTCAATTCATCATTGATTTCTTTTTCTCTCTTATACTTCTTTTTCATCTCTTTTCAAGATGTTCTCTTCCTGCCTCTATATTTCTGATTATTGTTTTGTGAATAATATAAATCTGGGTGACTACACATTTGTAGAATGAATATGTTATAATTGATAAAGTCACACATCTTTAGGCATGTAGATACCAAAAAGCAATTGAGAAATTCCCTGAATTCTGCATACACTTTTATTGCATTTTCAGTGCTACTCATTTATGATAATTGGGGGTAAATTATGCCTACCAGCTGGGTGACAAAATGTACTCCAGCTACAAGAGAATTCAATCTAAAAATAATCAGGTTTGGGTAATTGGCAATGAGCATTGAAATTACAGAAATATGAGCATAAAAGTGGACATATTTCCTATTGAAATATGGAGAAAAACACAATTATATTTGATGAAATGAATAAATAAAGGAACCTTGTATATTGGTGGAAAGAAGTTTAGAAAGAATATTTGTAGTTTCTTAAGTATAACCCAATAATTAAAATAATCTTATCTTGGTTGAATACTCAATAGATATATAGAATAAATTTAAATCTCTGGGGCTTTAACCCTAACAATTTTTGCAGGGGATTAATTATGCATTTTCTTCACTTTATTTCCAATTCTTCATAACATTAAATATTATACCTCTAGAGATCAGAGAGAAAGTACAGGGGTTAATGCACTTGTATTACGTATTGCTTGACTCTGGTTCAGTCTCTAGGACCATATGTTGTTCACAGCACTGTAAGGGGTGATTCCAAAACATAGAACCAGGAATCTATGTATGCCATAAGCACCGCTAGGTGTGGCCTCAAAACCAACAGTAAAAACAACAACAATAATAATTTAATTATCATAAATAAAATAACTTTATTCTACCATGAATTCCTTTAAGATTACCTGACAGTAAATGATTGCTCCTTACTTTGAACTTTATAACCTTTATCTGGCATAAAATGCACATCAAGTTCACTCCTTTTTGATTTTTTAGTATCCATCCATCTTAAGATGCCTTATAGGATTATACCTTAGACTTCATCTTATCAGTTATCTAAAAATCTATATACATACGGATGTCAAGTATTTGTTGCATAATAAATACAATTTCAATACCAAATTATATAACTTTTAAATAAAGGTCTCTTACTTGAGCTTAGGTCCCCTAAATTTCCTTATTTTTTTATTTTAATATCTTTATTTAAACACCTTTATAACAAATACCATTGTAGTTGGGTTTTAGTCATGTCTGGGGTAAAGGATTACCTCAAAAAATTTTTTTTTTTGGTTTTTGGGTCATACCCGGTAATGTTCATGTGTTACTCCTGGATATGCGTTCAGAAATTGCTCCTAGCTTGGGGGACCATATGGGACTCTGGGGGATCGAACTGTGGTCTGTCCTAGGCTAGCATGCCTTATAGCTTGCACCACCACTCTGGCCCCTACCTCAAAATTCTTTGTATAAACCTTACACTAAACATAGATGCATGCATGCATGTATGTGTGCAAGCTTGTGTTTCAAGAACTTTTTCAAAACAATGTCATTATTTTTAGTGTTAAAATATGTCATTTTTTTTTCATTGCAACCTCAACTGTTTAATTTGCCAATATGCTGTGCAGCTAATTTGTCTTATCCCTTGGGTCAATAAATATGGATTTGTCTGTAAGTATTAAGAAATGGCAAACCTCAACATTGTTTTGATCAAGATTCCACAGTCAGTTCTGCCAATGATTTTTCCAATTGAGGTGCTAGAAAAATAAATACTAAAGATATCTCGAGTATTGGGAATTCATTCAATTTACTTGAAAACATAGCTGTAAATAGCAAAGAAATCAAGTTTCACAAACAACCTCATAGAACTCATTACCCATAGAAGGAAAAACCCAGTAAGCAGGCCAGTGCAGTAGTAAAATGACAGTAAAATGATATATACCACATATAATGTATGATGTTGGTATAAAGCACAAAACTAGATCTTAGTCAAAAGGAGGGGAAGGTAGAGAATGAAGAAACAGAGATGGAAGCCAAATTGCTCCATTTGTGGTTTGAAGCTACAGGACTTAGGAAAAAATACAATTTCTCAGGCCTTATCTCAAATATGACAATGAAAGTTGCTAGGGTCTGGTTTTTAGATATCTGTGTTCCAGCAACCTTTCTGCAGTATGCTTTTTCCTATGAAAGTTTGAGAAACACAGATAGAAAGGTCATCAGCTTTTGCAACTAGAATATAGAAAAGGATAATTTATTAGCAAGTGAGAAAGCTGCAGATACAGGTGAAATGTTTACAGTTTTGGAGCTCAGATCAGAAATTTGGCTCTATATCCAAAATAGAATAGGAAGCCACCAACCTTGAGGTACAGGAATCAAGGTAGGTGTCATAGCAGAAATGAAATGAACTTATTTAATTAGACCTGTATCTAAAGTTATGAAAATAAAATAATGTCAGCAAAATAACTCATAGTAGATTTGAGAGATAAGGATGACAAGGTCAAGGGAAGATAAAGAAGTGGATGACTATCTTCCAAGACATTTAGGAAATAAATCTAAAATATTGAGAAATGAGGTATGACAAAGACTTCTTCATTAATCAATATTAATTAAAGAGCTATGCCTTCACATTACTTATTTCTTTTTTGAATATTATTAATAAGGAAAATGGCCATTAGGATTAGCAAACAGTGCCTATTCTTTGGAATACAAATTGTGACAGAGAAGGAGAAACAAATTCTCATGTTTTTCTTTAACTTTCCAATAGGTAGGGGGGTTCCCAGCATCTAAAGAAGTCTGTTACAATAATTATGTTACTGAAAATTTGAGACATTCATGTATTCATCTCCTTGAAGCCTCAGAGAAGCCCCTTTGCATGGGAGTGAGATACTGTAGAAAAGGCAACACTTATTCATTGGCTACATGCCTGGATCCCTCTGAATCAGTTGCTTACACTGCATACTTCAGTCCAACCACTCAGTAAATCAAGATATGGGTCAAGAGTCAAGTCAGTAATAAAAGTGTGGTTAAGCAAAGCTAATCCATTTCTGCTACTGAAAACAACAATCGCACAACAGAAGACAAAAATGCTGCGGAGTTTTTTTTCCCATCCTAGTAGATCCATTTTCTGCAAAGAGGAACATCTGAGACTAGAAAGCACAGGCCACTTAATTCATATTATTAGAAGAGACGTTCAAGGAGAGAAATGACCTGAACAGACTTCAACTGAAAATCAACTAGCCAAAAGCCATGGGTAAGCAAGGAAGATTCAGCCGAATTCATTCCAGGAGATCACAGACAGAGAGATAGGGTTAGCATGGCAAACAGGGCTGTAGAAAGCAAATCAAGGCTGTGATCAGGAATGTCCTTATTTTCCAGTTCTGTCTTGTTTTCATATTATTTATTTATTTATTTATTTATTTATTTATTTCGGTTTTTGGGTCATACCCTGTGACAGTGGTTACTCCTGGTTATGCACTCAGAAATCAATCCTGGCTTGGGGGACCATATGGGACACCAGGGATCGAACCAGGTCCACCTGAGTCAGACGTGTGCAAGGCAAATGCCCTACCACTGTGCTATCACTACAGTTCCTCATCTTGTTTTGCAACAGATTTAACTCTGTAGCTGTCATTTTTTGAAGTCCACAACTAGTTTAGAGACTACAACGGCATCAACTTCATCAGCAGCTACATCAATAGAGCTATCATGGTCATATTACAATTTCTTGGATGACTCCCAGGTCTTTGGCACCAGAAGAACCCAGGAGCACAGGAAAATCCACCCAATGCACACATAACCTGGCCATGGGGAAATGCCGATGCTTAGAAGTGGGCTAGCAGGCCATGTATTTTTCTGCACACAGCATTTGGTTTGAATGCGCGTTTGATTCTGTTATTCCATCCTGGACTGTGGCAAATGTTTTGAATGCAGAACCTCACATATTCCCCTAGCCCTATAGCATGATCTTGGCTTTATAAACAAACCAAACAAAAAGGACAAGGGGAAAGGTGTATGTTGGAACTATATGTATAGGTCCTAACATGCACATCAAGTGGTAAATTTAAAAGCTATAACTAACGATTTCACACCAATAACCTTCCAAGAAGGCTCCTCTGTTTCCCCCGATGGCAAAGAAAAGCAGCCAAGTTTGTTCTTGTTCAATATCTTCAAATGGGCTCAATTTTGAGCTCATGGTATGTAATTCTAAAGCTTGTGGAATATTGCTTAACTTGCCAAGCAACTAGGCATAGCAAGCTGATTGTACAGAGTGGGGTTGATCTTGTGGGGGGGAGTGAGTGGGGGTACAGGCTGATGGGAGGGAGTCACTATTCAATCTCTTAAATCATTTTTTTCTTTCTCTTTCTTGCAATTGCTCTAAATCTGAACATCAAACAGAAGATGAATTTCTTCACATATCATTGCACTGATTTTAAAAATCAGAGCATTTAAGAGTCACAACAGACAAAAATGTTAACATCACGGAGCAGAATGAACAACAAAGGAAAGGAGGGAAATAAAAAAGAAAGGGGAAAAAAGCAAGCACTATACACATATATATGTTACTCCACCCTGGATTTAGATGTAGCTTCCCTGAGACCATATACACTTATATATATAGATATGTAAAATATATAAGAAGGAAAGAAGAAAGCACTTACATATATATGCTTTCTTTCTTTTTCTTTTTTCTTTTTTTGGGGGGGCCACACCCATTTGATGCTCAGGGGTTACTCTTGGCTAAGAACTCAGAAATTGCCCCTGACTTGGGGGGACCATATGGGACACTGGGGAATCCAACCACGGTTCTTCCTTGGCTAGCGCTTGCAAGGCAGACACCTTACTTCTAGCGCCATCTCACTGATCCCTATATGTTTTCTTTCCTTCACATATATATATATTTTTTTTTGAGCCCAACTCTACTCTAATCCACAATAAGCATTTTTGCCTGCCTCCTATCTTCATGCTTATCATACCTCTAAAAAAAAATTGCCTGTTTTGTATGCAGGAAGCTCAGCTCAGAGAAGGCTAGCAAATTGGTTAAACAGCAAATTGGAAGTCAGAAGAATCCAATTGCCTTTCACTCTGGCTATGACCCTCTGTAAGAATGACAGTCTGTTCCAAACACCCTATTTTGCCAGCATCAAAGGTATGCAGCTGGTACCCAGACCCGGAAGTAGACTAAGCATTGAATTCGAGGAAGAAAAAGCCGTCTACATTGTGGCTTGAATTCTGTCATCCTCAAAGAGGGGGTCGTGCGGGGTTCAGATAGCCAAGCAGGGGCAAGGCATTAGGGGATTATATTCCGGGGACTGACTTCTCGCCTTCTCCTCTCCTGTGTCTCTTCCAGGGTGTTTCCAATGCCAAAGCCAATCAATCAAGTTTTCAAAGGATGCCAAGACTTTTTGTTCATTCAACAATCTTTCAACACGTGTTTATTGAGTTCTTTATCACTCCGAGTCCTGGCAGCAAAGAGAGCTCATCCCAGATGGTAGAAATGAATAGATTCTAATGAAAGGTCTCCTTAATGATATGTGGGCAGACTTACAAGTAAACATCTAAAGAGGACGCAGTGTCCAGAGATTAGGGGCAGCAGGAAGTGCTGATACCCCCTTGTCGGAAGGAGAACAAGGAGAGGTTACTTCTATCGTTGGAATAGGGTACCTGGCAGGACCCCCAGCAATTTTGCAAGCAGGAAACAGAAAACAGAAGGCAGAGTGGGGTGGTGGTGATGGGGAGAAATAGTGTCATTCGTCTCTTTCTTTCTCTATCTCTTATTCTTTGCCCCTCTCTCTTTTTTCTCTTCTTTTCTCTTTCTCCTCCCCTCCCCATTCTTTACTTAGAATTCACCATCTGAAAACACAACAGGCATTTAAAAAATGAATTTAATCCACCAAGCTCTACCCCCCCTGAACACAGTACAGAGCAGATCAGGAATCTGGGTAATTAAGTGAGAAAATGAAGAAAAATGAAGAAATTGTCCAAAAGCAAAGCAAGATCCTGGCTCTAATCTAAGTATTGGTGGGTAGAGCAGTGAAGAAAGACCCCAGACCTGGATTCCTTACCAAGTGGAATTTCCATTCTAACAGTGGCTAGAGAAAAGAAATCGAAAAAAAAAAAAGCAAAGGGAGCAAAATGATCAGTTGTGATTGACTGATCACAGTCCCAGTGTGATCAGTACTAAAGAGGAAGTTATAATAGCCAGGATGGAGATTTTTGAGAATTAGAGAGCAGAAATTTAGATAGAGTGACCGGAAGTGCTCCCTTACCAAAGAACCTCCCTTACCATGAACCTTTGGAAGTTCATGTTATATAGAAAAGCCAACCGAAAGGAGAATGGAAATCAATTAGGATTTGGAGTCCCCTAGGCCATGGAATCCTGTACAAGAGAGGCCCTTGCGGAAGGCAGGAGAGAGCACAGTTGAGTGTGGAAGGAAAGGAGCGAGAGAGACAAAGACAGAAACAGAGATAGAGACAGACAGAGACAAAGAGACAGAGAAAGAGACAGAGAGACAAAGACAGAAACATAGACATAGACATAGAGAAAGAGAGACCAAGTCAGAGACAGAAAAAGACAGAAACAGAGAGAGGCAGAGAGAAACAGAGAGAAAGAGAAGAGCTGAGACAAATGATGTCAGCATTGAGTCAGAACTAAAGTCCAACTCACAGTCTCTCTCTCCATCAGAAGCTTCTCGCTTGTATTTCATCTGTGACTCAATGCTAAGTAGAGGAGGGCCAAATCTGACAGGAAAAAAAATCTATTCATCCATCTTCCTCCAGTTTCTAGACTTGTGTGGCTATGGTTACTGTTTAGCCTAGGCCTGATATAGTGGATTGTGGCCAGTATATTAGGGTAAATTAGTGACAATTGAGGAGACTTCTGCATGACAATTATTTTGAAAGAATGGTAGAATTAGCTAAGGTTTCTCAAAAGGATCCATGAAATCAGAATGCATTTAAGTCTGATTATTTTTTAAATAAATAACGTACTAATTTATTCTAATATAATGATTATTATTACATCATCATGATTTCAGTGACTACCTGGGGGAACCATTTACACACTTTTACAAGAATGCATAATGTACAGTAATATTCATCTTAATAATTTTTAAGAATTTATTTTATTTAAATAGTGCGGTTACAAGATTGTTTATAATGCAGTTGAGTTTTTATTTTACAGTTATAAAGTTGCTGATGATTGAGTTTCAGTCACACAATATCCAATACTCCACTGGTGCACATTTCCTAGCATCAATGACCCCAGTTTTCCTCATGTCTTCCCCACACAACCCTGGCCCCTCCACTCTCCTGCCTGCCTCTGGGGCAAACATTTTTCTTTTCCTTTTCTCTTTCTCTCTTTTGTGTCCAGAGTCCTTGACATCTTCCTGACCTGCTAAAAGAAAGTTTATTTGAAAATTACACACATGCATATATGTAAGTATGTGTATGAATACAAGTAGGAATGCATGTGCTTTTTGTATCCATCATCATTTATCAGGTACATAATGCAGTATAATCATATAATATTTACCTATGTATAAGCCAGTGCCTACACATATATGTGTATGCCTAAATCTATTTTTATGTATATATGTACTTACATAATATAGATATAAATATCTCTATATATTATAGTAAGTTTTCTTTCTATTATTTTATCCCTGACACTTTCCTGTTTAATCATTAGTATTTTACAATCATAAATACTGTCTCCTCTGAAACTTATAAAAATACAGACAAAGCATCTCAACAAATTCCTCACGAATCTTCATAATATAGATATATACAAGAGAAACTTATTTGTGATCTATATGTTTTCAAGCCAATAGACTAGCTAAATTGTAAGTCCTTCTGGAAAAAGATAAGTTTGGGACAATTCTGAGATTTTTGTTTTAAAGAAAGGTTTGTTGTAGTACTTGTGGATTTTAAAGATAGATACTTTGATAGTTAGGTAGGCCAGTAGGTCAGTTGATGCATATATAGTATGAGCAAGCTTTTATTAGGTCCCCTCTTTATCTAGACATACATTTCTATTTGCTTATTATACTGCTATCTTTATGTTGGCTGTGTTGACATAATTTTGAAGACCCTCAGGTTCTCAGTTTAGAGAGGACATATTAATTAGTTGAGATGGTGGTTGATCAAAACTGACTCTAGGCTCTAATTGGCTAAGAATTTTAGAGAAATAATATCTCAAACATAAATAATCTTTTGTTGATTATGGAACCGTCACAGAAAACCCCAACTTTGCTCCGATCCAATGGTTTTCTGGGACCTGTCACCTGGGAGGTCCTCATGATTTTATCTTATCTGTCTTGGAGAGTCATAAAGATGAGTAACTAATATGTGCATAATAAACCCCAGCTCGGTAATATTGAGGTGAATAAACACATCATTTTTTTAAAACTGTTTTTCCATGTGGAAATGATGAATAGAACTCACAAGTCTTGTTTTTATTCTGAGTAGAAAAGTAAAAAAATATCGAGTTATGATACTTGAGGTTGTTATAAAGTGCGTTAGAGACACCCTGAAAATTTCAAATAATTATAGCTCCAGTAAAATTTTTATGGCTGCCTGTGGATTTTCATGATCAAAGAGAAAGTAAACAGAGAACACTTTTAGGCTGAAAGATATTCAGACCCTTATGGTTTTTTGTTGGTCCTCCTTCTATTCTTTAAAGAGTGATTAATAGCTTCACAGTGTAAAAGCCCTCGCATTTGGGATTAAGTAATTGAATGAAATTAATTCCTGAATCCAATCTTTAGGCACCCCAGGCATGCTTCATAATACATCATCTTGGTGATTAAAAACATAATGAATCAGGTACAGGAGAGGGGCTTTAAAAACTTCCAGTTACCAATTACTCTCTGACTCATTTCATATATTTCAGGTTGTGGCTCTCCTTTTGCTGCCATGAGTATTTTGAGAATAAGAAGTAAGAAATACAAAAGAGCTATGGATAATAACTTTAGTGCTGTTTACGTTAACATACTACTTGTAACTATCGCGCTATGGTGTAACAATACAGCATCCTTAGTTTTAAGAAGTATCATACTCAACATAAGTCAAAGGCAACTGATTAAATGGCTAACAAGAAAGATGGTTCATTATAGATGCTTATGAACACATCCGTTATGTGTGCACGATGCATGAATATTTAGAAATAAATGCATGAGTCCATGGTTATATATCTCTGTACAAAGTCATATAATACATATATACACATACATGTATGGTATATTATATATAGAGAAGACATATGTATACATAGGAACAGATGCACATAAACAGACATGTTATGTTTCAAATAAATTAGTTGAGTTCTGTGTTTTTATTTGAATATTTATACTTGGGGGCAATGAGTGAAGAAGCACAGAAATCAAGCATATTTTTATATTTCTATATGACTGAAATCTTTTCTTATAAACCAAAAGAATTATAAGCATCTTGAAGAGTTTTTCACCAAATTTTCTGAAATCTGATAAGAGGTTTCATTCACTTAAGATACTTCAACTCTGTGATGAGGAGAAATAAATTGGGGAGAATGATACGAAGCTCATGCCAGTTCCTGTGAAAGGTGTGGAAGGAGAAAAGGAAAGTTTGAGAAGCTCCAATAAAAAATTAAGGACACAATAGCCTTACATTCATATCCACACACTCAAAGTTTCTTCCATTCCCACTCCCAATTCCTTCCTATTCACATAATGCAAACCTAGAGTAAATTGATATTATATTTTTATTGTGTATGTTACTTATTTTGGGAGATTTGAGGCCTGGAGCTTATTTTTTGTATTGTTGTTTTGTTTGGGGGCCACACTCAGTGGTGCTCAGGGGTTATTCCTGCCTCTCTGTTCAGGAATTATTCCTGGTAGGTTGAGGTCACCATATGGGATGCCTGGGATCAAATTGGGTTATCCACATGCAAGGCAAACACTTCCCTATTGTACTACAGCTCAGGCCCCCTGAAGCTTACTCTTAAGTGTACACTGCCTGATTGTTTGAATTAACAGTTCTTTGGCCCTATTGTGTGGTGCTACCGAGCTCAGTTGTACTAAAGGCCACTGGAGATATAACTTGCAGTACTGGGGGCTACTAGGACTTTCTCCAGTTGTGCTTGGAAGCCATGCACTTTACCTTGTTGTGCTATCACTCTGTTCCACCACTTCCGTTTTTAAATTGAGGCAAAAATCACTTAAGACAAACTTAAGCATTCCAAATTTAGAGTTTAGTGGCATCTAATCTAGTCATAATGAGCCATCACTAAAGCTATCACATTTTGAAATATCTTTATCTCTCCCACTCAAGTCTCTTTCCTGCTACCACTGTTCTGTTTGCTATCACTCTCTATTTGCATCTATATATACATTCATTCCAACACTGTGACATTTTGTCTTCATCACTGGTCTTACTATATCCTTTAGTTTTTCTTTGGTGTAACACATACCCATACTTAAGTCTCATTTTATGATGTAATACTATTCCATTGTGTGTGTCAATATATGTGTAGGCAGATATATATACACCCATTACATTTTATTTATATTCATTTATCCACTGATGAGTGTTTGGGTTGTTTCAGCCTTTCGGTCATGATGAATTGTGATTATTAATATTTGTGTACAACTATTTATTTGAGAGCCCAGTTTTCTCTTCTTTGATATCTATTCCTGGAAATAAATTTTCTGATTACATGAAAGTTATGTAACTCTTTGAGGAATTGTCAAGACATGTGGCCTCATCTTGATATTAGAGACAGGACACCGAGGTCACAATGAAAATGATCTCTCAATGTGAGCAGTAGGGTTGAACATTTAGTTTCTATTGAAGGACCTAGTTTCATTTAAACATCATGAAAAGGGGTTGAGGGAAATGAATAAAGATCTTTAAAAATTTTTTATTCTGGGGCCAGAGAGATAGTTTGGAGGTAAGGCTTTTGCCTTGAATGCAGAAGGACAAGAGTTCAAATCCTGGCATTTCATGTGGTTCCCTGAGCTTGTCAGGAGCAATTTCTGAACATAGAGCCAGGAGTAACCCCTGAGCACTGCTGGGTGTGACCCGGCAAAACAGAACAAAACAAAACAAAATTTTGTTCTAGTATTGAAAGATTTGGCACAAAAAGAAATAGTTTTAAGAGAAATAGAGCTAAGGAAATAATATTTTAGCACTGCTTTGGATACATAATAGGGAATATCAAATAGGAAATATCAAAAAAAATAGGGAATATCAAATACACAATTAGAAGTTAGGTAGAAGGATTCTGGACATACTCTAATGTATCTCCAATTATTGTGTTATTTTAGAATCACTCAATTAACCCTAATTTAAAATCAATAAAGGTATATTTTAAAATAGTTATTTATTGTTATTACTGTTTATGTGACATTATTAAATGTATTGTTTATTATACTATTGTTGGAGATATTTCATGGTATCAGCAGTTTGGGGTTGCAGATATTTTTTGTTGTACATTCATGGTTGAAAATTAAGATAGTTGATTTATATTTAAGGTGCAAATCGGTGATGACAATAATACTAAGAATAATACTAAATGACAGTGAACATCAACTAATCTTTTTGTAAAATGTTTTTACAAATAATGCAAAACATGGAACAAATTATTGCAAATCTTAAAAGAAGATCCCACTTACAGGCTCAGAGAAAACAAATAAAATACAGTGAATTTAGGTCTATGATCCAACTTTATAACTACAGATATCCTACTTCCCCACTTCCTATGATCTCAGCAACATTCTTTTGAAAGAACTGATTTCATTTGCTTGAAAAAATACTGTATGTAATCTTAAAATATTTCTATTATTTTCTGGTTTCAAACCCGACTCCTAGTTTTCTGAAAGGGCTTGGCTTTTTAGTTACTAGTAAGATAGACTATGTATTTCCTTCTCATTCTTGAGGCAGGCCGGCCCTTCCACATTCTTATAGAATTAGTTTACAAAAACATAACAAAGTATTTCAGAAATGCACAGTAAAATTTTTTGGATGTTGATATTGAACCTGATCTTGTCTTTGCGATCAAGTGAATCTAATAGATCCATATGGATCTAGTGAACTTCATTGTTTTCTTCGGTCTCCTTACATAATCTCTTAGTTTTTACTAAGACTACTCAGTTAAAATAAAATTATTTTTATCAAATAAGCATTACTCTCCTTATTTTACTGGAAATTGGGACTAGGGAAGTCAAATGAATATTTTAATAAGAAGACAAATCAGATTTAAGGATCTTAGGATCGACAATGTCTTTACTAATAACCCAATTACTTTCATTTGTAAGCCTATGTGGACATAGGGTTTCCCTGAAAGAGAGGGACCTAAAATAAAGATATCATTTAAATAAACAAAACATAACAAGACTTGGAAGAGGGGTGATTCTTGCATTCTTATTACAAAATTTTCTTCAGTTAGGCATCTATGTTGACCCATATCTGATGTTATTTCACTCATTCAACCTTTGACAGATGTGTGGCCATTTTTCCTGGCCTCTTGTAAGTCTGGATTTGGTTGAAATAGCATGTCTTGAGTCCTTTCTCTTGACTTTAAAAATGTCTAGCAAATATATCATCTAAAAATAAAAATGATTCTCAGATCCCTACACTTAGCAATAAATAGATGTGATGGATCTGTCTTTCTTTGTGATTCTTTAACTCTCTTGGTAGAACCCCATGGGCTATAAGCCCCCTTTGCCCATACAGTTCAACACCAAATTAAAAAAAACATGAAGCCTTTGTATATCATGACCCAGCTTCCAGCTTGCCTCTGGCCTTGCTGGTTCTTATTAATGATTCATTTCTTTTGACAGGAGTGGCAACATTTCAGGATTTCTTGGGTGGAAGAAAGTTGGCAAAGAGAAAGTCCACAGTGAGCAGTTAAACATTATATGAATTAATACCCCCCATCAATAGTTTAATGGATGAAATGCATTGATTGCTTTGAGAATTATGCTGAGGTCTACAGTAATAAGCAGAAATGTCTGATTTGACATCTTTTTTTTTTAATATGTCTGCAACGTAATCTACTACCAATTACACAACAGCCCCACCAAAGGAGTGGTGAGTGGTCCCACTACAGTAGTAACATGCTATAAAAGCTCAAGTTTCAGGACAATTAGCTTCTGGCTGCAGTTTATGACCCCATTTGAGATTTAAAACAATTTTTTTCCATTGCATTCCAACAATGCTTATGTGTCTGGAACTAACACTTTAAAACAATAATGAAATAGCAAATATCTGTCTGGCTGGAGTTGACCCAAGAAGAGGCAGATATTAGAGTATTTTTAAGAATCAAAGTGGATTAGACAAAATCAACATTTTTAGTTTATCGAAGTGTCCATAGTTGTAGTGTGCTTCATGGTGAAACATTTTTCCCCACTGGTGTTTTGTTACAGAATGAATAAAAAAAAGATTGAAGAACATCTGTATTCATTGAAAAACTTTATATGAGGGAAAGGCAAAGCAACAGATAATTCATGTCCATATATTGAGTAAACATTACAAGATGCTTGGCATGAGGTATATAAATTTCTTCTACAATTGGCCAGCACAAAACTGGTAATTATAACTTTTTGTTATCTGTGATGACAATAAAATGTATTGAGAGCCTATACTGTGGCCAAGGGGTAAATAGAATTTCATTGAACTGATCTATGCAATTTTCCTAAAATAGAATAAAATAGGTGTTATTATTTTCCCCATTTTATAGATGAGAAATTGAGACTTTATTGTTTTAATGATTGAGGGTTGCCAGAATAATAGTATTTAAGTCTAGATTTGTGCTTTGCAAAATATTCTCAAGTAATTGCAAATATCTCTTGAGAATTGTAACACTATTTAGCACTAAGTGATTATGAGAATCATGACAGATATGGTTGTGGTGTTGAAAATGACAAATGTAGTAGTAAGAAATCTAGAGAGTCATTTTTCCAGTATTGTTATATTTCACCCAGATCTCATCTCTACAGAAATTTGAAAGATTTCAATTATGTTTCCAACATTTTATTTTATCCAAATGTTCAGATATATTTATCATAAAATATCAATTGGTCTTCCTGTCTATAGAATGCCATAAGTATTTGCTCTAGTTATTAGGGAATTATTATTTTGAGTGGAGGAGTAGGAAATGAGAATCAGCCCTTTCATAGTCATTGCTTATTAAAATAATTAAACTACACTGAACCCTTTTTAACTGAGAACAGAAGCATGACTAAAGTCGGGTTCCAAGATCACTTAACTATAGCCAATAGATAATATTGATTCTGTGATGTGATTCTCAGCTGAATTCAAAATTCAGTGCTGAGTTTTGTCTGAACTAGAGAACAGGTCAAATCAGTGTGGTGTTTTCTTCCTTTGGTTAAAGTGAAGCAAAAATGTGATAATAGGCATGCACTGATATTAAAAATTATACCACTTTCTATCCCTTGGAATAAAGAATATTTGTGATCAATAAAAATATTAGTGTCAAATCATTACTAAATGAACCTGCTTTAAGGAATCAAGCATCACTCTGGACAAGAGCTGGGTGCTGATACAAGATAAAGTGATATGCATGATACTCCTTCAATAACAATATTGCAAACTATAGTGTCTAAAATGAAAAGAAAAGGAAGAGAGAAATACAGAGACAGACAGAAGAAAATTATCTGCTCCAGAGCAGGCAGGAAAAAGATCATCAGGAGGGAAACTGGGAACATTGGTGGCAGGAAATGTGCATTGGTGAAATGTGTTAGAAACTGTAGGATGGAAAATCAATATTGAACAAACTTTGTAATTGTGAAAAAATGTATTATGTAATTGTGTAAACATGGTGTTTAAATAAAGTAATTTAAAAGAAAAAAAAATAAATGAACAAGAGAGCAGACATTTGAGATTTACCCAGAATGCACAGTGTGTCTCTGAGTGTGCAGATCAGAATTTCTAGCTGAGGTGTGTTGGCACATAGCGTGAGAACCAGGAGACCTGCACAAAAGCATCTTTCCAATAGATGCTTTTCTTTGTCCTATTGTCCCGAGGCCCTTCACGGGGCTCCTGGCCTTTACACTTCTTACTCTGGATGGATGGAGAAAGACTTCAATGTTGTTCTTCCTGTGTAAGTTTAGCTTCCTCTGATGAGGTCAACCTTGACTATGTTCTTGCACCTCTTTGTTTTATGGTTACTTGAAGTCACTAATCTTAAAGCGTTGGTATCTTCTGTCTAAAATGCATCTTGTCTATTTTAAAATGTTTGTCTTATTCTTCAAGAGGCAATTTTATTCCACCCCCTTGAAATTTTCTTTGCCTTTATTTTACCCGCAGGTAGAACTGCTTCCTCATTTGTGTTTTACTAATACGTTGTGTGTCAAATTGCATGATAAATACTTGTCTTTCTCCTCTGAGAGCCAGGATTTACTTCCTGGGAGACATTGGTATATTCATTTCTTTGTGGTAGGCAATGAATTAGAGAGTGTAAACAGAAAAAGAAGACACAGTTAAAAACTAAAGTAAGTAATAAAATCTACAGATTTTAGTTATACAAGAAACCATTTTTATTATATTCTAAAAGCCTGCAGAAGTAATGTATCTTTCATAAATCATGACACTAAAATCACAGATTGACTCTGTTTCTAATATAAGTTAAATAAATATAAGATAATTGTATTTAGTTTTATCAATTGCATTTGTGTATCCAATCACACTATTTCAAACATTCCATCTCAAAAAGTAAGTTTCCCCCAGTGATTATAGCTTTGAATTTCTTCCATTATTCTTTTTTATTCATAAAATTGTGACTTACAAATTTATCCATAGTTAATTTTTAGATGTACAATGTTTCAGTACCAATCCTACCACCAATGTCAGTCTCCTACCAATGTTCCCAGACTCCATCACACTTCCACCCACCCTAGTCTGCCATCAGGACAAGCACCTTTTTATGTTGGATTGTTAAGGTTGGGGCCTCATGATTTCACTGTATTCAAACTTTGTGGTTTGGATACTTAGTTCTGACATTTTTGTTGTTTGTTTGGGATTTTTTGTTTTGTTTTGTTTTGTTTTGGGTCCACACCGGTGACACAGGGGTTACTCCTGGCTCTGGGGTCAGAAATCTCTCCTGGCTCGGGGGACCATTTGGGACACTGGGGGATCGTCCTGGGTCACCCACGTGCAAGGCAAACACCCTACTATTGCGCCACCTCTCCGGCCCCATTTCTTTTCTTTCTTAACACCACCAATGCACCCGAGTTCCCTTTCACCCTGTCCTCCATTATTTCACATCTGTATGTTTCCTTCTCCACTCAATTTGTTTCTTTCTTCTCACTATATTCTGGGGCCTAGAATGTTCTAGACAATCCTATTTTAACTATTATATGTCTTCAGGTTGGTATTCTAATACTACAAAAAAAATGAGAAAATCCTGTATTTATCCTTCTGACTTATTTCATTTAACCTAATATCTTCCAGATCTATCCATGAATTGCATCTTTCCTTAGAGCTGTGTTGTAATCCATTGTACCTCATTTGGTTTGGATTTCCCATGTTTGTCTTATCTTCTGTTATCAGTCTAATACAGACTGTGTATTTCATACATTGTACCAAAGGATAAAGTATTTGAATAAAATTAAATTTATGAATTAGTTTAATATATTTTCCTGGACATCAAAAAGATGCCCACTTTATAAAATTTTTTCCAAGATAAATAGGTACATGAGGTTCTTCTGGCTTTGAGAAGTTTATAAATTATGTGTAGAAACATATTGGTAAGCATATCAACGTGTGAAGATCCTTAATAAAAGGAAATTAAGATATTAGAGATATCGAGAAGAGTACCCTAGGTTTTGGTATAGTGAACACAGGAGACTTGTCAGGAGAAGTCTTCATCAACTTTCCTAGGTTCTGGTCTTGGTTCTGCATATTAATAGACCAAACTTGAGCTGAGTCTCAAGATATATGTGTGTTCCACTAAGCAAACAAAAGTAGGAGGAGGAAAAACATTCCAAGAAAAAGTAACAGGATGAGCATTAGCTGATGAATGTGAAACAATACATCATACTTTGACAACGAGAAATACCTCATCATATTAGCGAGAACAAGAACCTGAGTTTCAGGGAGACTTGAGGCTGCAGCATAAACAAGGGTAGTAAAATGGAGTCTCTTGGCTAAGATGCAAGAATAGCAACTTCATCCTGAGCATTGAGGAAAATCCAGGAGGGTCTGAGGGTAAGATGATCATTTTTCAAAATTACTGGAAACTTAAATGTGATAAAAAAATATTTACTGAATCTTAAGTTTCCAATTTGGAAACTTAGACATCTCTGTTTTCTCCTATAAGCATTTTGCTAAAAATATTCATTCTAATGGATGGCATATAATAGTCCAAAGAGATCACACTATAAAAATGGAAATGGGGTCTTTAACTTTATAAATATCTCTTTTTTTCATACCTCGGATTAAATTACTACATTCTATTATCTGCCTCTAGAGAAATAGTGATCCATTATTCAAAGATCACCTCCTAATGAAGTCTGAAACATGTGAAAGGATTTTGCTCCTTAGACTTCATTTTATGAATTTTAGAAGAAGAAAACAAAGAAACACACCATGTAGACAATGATGCTTTAATCAGGAAAACAAATGATTGACCATTTGATCTTTAAAATATACAACTGCGGCTTTTTAAAACAGTAAAACTACAGTAGAAGTTATTTGAGGGTTATTGCTCAATAATGGAAGTACTAATACATGAATAGGAATACTTAATATATATTAAATGGGGAAGAGAGAAAGTGGGAGACTTTCTGGGCTTGTGAGTCTAATTCTATTGAGCATTTGTTGAAAGTTTGCATCAGGAAAATATGAGTTTTTCTCCCAGAAAGAAGAGATAAAAACTAAACTAAACTAATAATGTTATCATATCTTTCATTAGGACAATGTAATGAGTTCTTACCTTGATTCATTATTGCAATCTGTTGAGCTATATGACCTAGAAATCTTCAACAATTGAAAATCGTACAAATTTTATTTCTGATTTAGATTCTTCACATTTCTTTGTGACTTGCTTTTGTACATATAAATACTATTCTTCTCAAAAGTAAAAGGGTTTATTGTAAGGATTACATCAACACTCTTTGTATATAGAATCTTAAACATAGTAGGTCTGCAACACTTTAGTGTGTGAAACAATGAAACTCTTTGGTTTTCAACTAAGCTTATTATTTATGGTTCTGAGAAATTACATACAATAAGATAGATCCAGGTATAAAAACAATTTTAGTTCTAATAACTGGATTGTAAAAATTCTCAACGTGTTGTATATGGAACAGTATGAATAGAAATGTTTTCAGGACATCCTGAAGCACTAATGCCCAATATTCACACATGATTGCCTGTGGGCAATTCTGCTTCCAAAGAGGAAAGTCAAGAGTTCTTCAAATAGAGATGAAAACACACACCACAGAAGTCACTGATCACTTCTATAACTGTCAAGGAAAATGGACCTTTTTTTCTGATGGATGTCAATAAATAATTTCTATGTTTTATGGCATAATATATAATTGTTAATAAAAAAACCAAGTGGGTAAAGACAAAATGTTTACATATCACTGAGAACTAGAGAACTCAGTTAAACAAGATGCTGAAAATTGATTTTTTCAGAATTTCAGATCCAAACCAATTCCTGGATGAACCTCCAAGTCAAGAAACTAAAAATCCAGGCTGGAGAGATAGCACAAAGGTAGGGTGTTTGCCTTGCATGCAGAAGGACAATGGTTCAAATCCTGGCATCCCATAAGGTCTCTGAACCTTCCAGTAGCGATTTCTGAGCATAGAGCCAGGAGTAACTCCTGAGCAATGCCAAGTGTGACCCCAAAACAACAACAACAACGACAAAGAAACTAAAAATCCTAAATACATGGAACACTCTTTAAAATGTTATGTAGAGCTGTAGGGACCAGATTTGTATCTTAGAGGGTTTACTTCTAAGTTTACCTGTTACCATAACCCACTGAGAGAAGAAGTAGAAACATTTTATAAGTTGCCCATTTTTTAATTTGCAGTATCATCATTTATGATGCCTTTGTCTTTGTTTGCAGTTGAAACACAGGATGTGGTGCTCAGGGTTTCTTCCTGGCTCTGTACTCAGAGATCACTCCTGGTAGGACATATAAACACCTTAATCCCTAAACTATATTTCTGTAGAATAATATTAAAGCCATTATTTTATAGTTATAAAATACTACATCAAGGGCCCGGAGAGATAGCACAGCGGTGTTTGCCTTGCAAGCAGCCGATCCAGGACCAAAGGTGGTTGGTTCGAATCCCGGTGTCCCATATGGTCCCCCGTGCCTGCCAGGAGCTATTTCTGAGCAGACAGCCAGGAGTAACCCCTGAGCACCGCCGGGTGTGGCCCAAAAACCAAAAAAAAAAAAAAAAGAAAAGAAAATCTTTCTCTCAGTGGAGGGACTTAGTCAAAACAAAAAAAAAAAAAAATACTACATCAATCTCTCCAAGGTACATTACTCTAATATTCAGTGTCTTGGTAGTCTTTATTTTTTTTTAGCCTCAGATCACTTTAAAAAATACAAGAACAAAAAAAAACATATTTAATTAAAAATTATTTATATTTATCATACTAGAAATTGGGAAGTTTTAACACATTTGTTGAATATTTGAAATAGCAATAATGAATATTGCTCCAACTAAAGAGCATTTGATTACAAAAATTTTGTTTGTGGGTCATACCCAGTAGTACTCAGGGATTATTTTAATTCTACTCATAGATCACTCCTGGCAGACCTCGAGGGACCATAGGGAGACCATAGGAACAGCATTTGTGTATCATTGCATAATCAAACATCCTATCTACTTTAAGAATTCTTCATTTCTCCAATAACATATTTTAGGAAATTGGGTATGTCTCTCTTTTCTAATATCAAATGACATTGTTTTACATTTTTAAAAAATATCCTCTATTTAAAGAAATGAGTTGGCTTGAAAGAAGAGAGATGAATTCTCCCATATGCTTCTGGAATAATGCTATGTTTACATCTTGTTTTCACTAAACTCAGAAAATAATCTGGCCACATGAAGCTGTGTACCTGGAAAGGGTGGTATGATTTTTTTTTTTTTTTTTGGTTTTTGGGCCACACCCGGCGGTGCTCAGGGGTTACTCCTGGCTGTCTGCTCAGAAATAGCTCCTGGCAGGCACGGGGGACCATATGGGACACCGGGATTCGAACCAACCACCTTTGGTCCTGGATCGGCTGCTTGCAAGGCAAACACCACTGTGCTATCTCTCCGGGCCCAAGGGTGGTATGATTTAATAGCCTTGACAGATGACTATAGATATTTTTTTCTTGGTGTTACACCAATCCTAGAGAAGAGGTAATGTTTAATATTAATTAATTAATATTAATATTAATGTTTAATATAGTTGAAATTTGAGTGTGAAAAATACCAATTGTGTTTCACTATTATATTAAGATATATTCAGTTTATCTCCAACGTAATTTGTTTTCAATATTAAAGCCTTATTGATTTAATGAATGAGTACACTTGCACCTTTGTTACAAATAATAATTTATTTAAATACTTTGAATTACAGGAAATAGCTTCTCATATTTTTATCATTGTGTTTTTGCCTTATGGAAAATATTGGTTTGCTCTGTGAATCCCCTAGACATTGGCCTATTTTATTTCATTCAGCGGTTATTTCTGTTATTATCACCATTAATTTAATTAAAAAAGGCATTCAAATACAGACACTATAATGTTCAGGATGATATAAACAAGTTTTCCTCTGTGCTTGTATTTGTGAGTTTGAATTTTTATAGTTGTCAACAAAGAATGGGATATTTCATGAAATTATAGATTCCTTGATTAGTTTTCAATTGTAAGGACAAAGGTAGGAACACTTAAGATGAAATACACATTCCCAATAGATTTTTACTGAATCAAAAGTGCATTATTATTTTTTCTGTACAATGCTATATAGAAGATATCTAGAATTTATTCAATATATTTATTTATTCAACATATATTAAATTTATTTAATATTATTTATTGAATAACTAATTATATTCAATTTATTCAATATATTTATTCAACACAAGTTTTGTGACATTGTTGATCAGTTCCTTAATCCCCCTCCTCCAAGTCTCTGAAATGAACTATTCTCTTTCTTCTTTGATTTTATTATTTTAATGAGTTTAGGGAGTGGAATGATATATTTCTTGTTTATTTCATTTAGCATCTCCTTATCAAGGTCCATTAATGCTATCAGACAGTTCCAAGGATACTGTATTTAAAATTGTAAAAATATTTTTTTGTTTTGTTTTGTTTTGTTGCTACACCTGATTGTACTCAGGTCTTACTCCTGATTCTGTATTCAGAAGTCACATGTGGTACCTAGCATCAGCCATGTGCAAGTCAATTGCCTTCCCACTGTACCATCGCTCAGGTAATGAGTGCAGATTTTTCAAAGACTTGTTCAATTCAAAATTCAGATAATATAAACATATTTTTTCTGTTAGACAAGAGTGTTTTCTTCCTATCTTCCATTTCATCAAACAAATTAATAAAAATCATGTATGCAAAAAGTATTGAATTAATCAACACTGGCTTTAATTTTCTTTATTATTATGAGTTTGTGCCAATGAAAAATATAAAAACATGTGTGGTCTCCTCCCTCTGATAGATTAATATTCTGGTTTTAGGATTGTTTTTGCCCGGACAAAATCAATGTCTCAACACTGAGGGAAAAGGTGACTCATGACGCTGACCCAAATTAAACAAATTGAGGGCAAATATGATATCACAAGGTGGGTTTCCTGGTGCCCACTCACAAAGTTCTCATTACCTCCAGAAAGGAATTCAAGGACTACGAAATGAATTATCTTTCACTACAAGTTTAGCCGAATCAAAGCTGTAGAAAATTCAGACTGTGGTAGGGTCAATTAGCAAAGACATGCTCTGTGAACACATGGAAAACTTACAGTTTCCAGGGAGGTAAGGTTGGCACTTTCAATGAATGCCAAATTAGCTCAGGGAAAAGCTGATAGTCACTAACAATTCCTTGGAAAGACTATTTTTAGAAGTAAACCTGGTGAAATCATAATGGTCAAGACCAGGACTGGCCCAATGACCTAATTACCACTCAGTGGGAAGATTGAAACAGCCATGGAAAATTGCACTAAATAGTATGATCTTTAATGGGTACCATTTTTTAAAATACCCATGGCTATCCTAAAAGTGTTCCCTTTCTTTATGAGTAACACATACTGAGAGCCAGATTCCTTTTGGAAAAAAAAATAATAACAAAGTTCTTCTAGTTCCATGACAATTCCACCAAAATCTCAAATCCTAAAAGTGAGTTGCTAAAATATGCAATCATATTTCTCTTTCTCAGATAATAATTAGGCTTAGGTATCTTTGAACTTCTCTCATTAGTTCCTTTGATGCTAAGTATGGGGGCACATATATAATTGAAGGTGAAAGTTTTCTTAGAAATATATTTTGAATATTGCAACTTGTATAAACTTGATCAACACTCTCTACTCTTTCCTGGACACCATAAAAATTCTTTTCTTATTCTTAATATAGATGCTACAGAAACAGAGTGAAGACTTATCAAAGGGATTCATTACAATTTTGGTGCATCTCTTGGGTGAGAGAGAGAGAGAGAGAGAGAGAGAGAGAGAGAGAGAGAGAGAGAGAGAGAGAGAAAGGAGAGAGTAATCTCATTAGAGGTGACTTAAATTCAGAAAACATATGAGTTGCCAATGCAAGCTAATTAATCTCTTGATTCTTTCACTCAACAGTTGCACAGTAAATACCAATTTCATCTCGCATATTGAGATGCTAAATTAGTAAACATGCAAGCACAAGGAGTGGTTTAGGTCTCTGATTGTTTACAAGCTAAGATTATTCCATAATGCCTTGTTTATTTGATGGGTCTAAGACAGCCTACTCTGAAAATGAAGTGTTTGGGTGAAAATTTCAGCTAGCAGGGGAAGTCTTTATTTGAATCATGGTCTGAAACCAATCCTTAGCAAAAACAAGAGTCCTTGGAGACAAGACCTTTGATGGGGGAAAAGCAATGATTCTAGTGAAATTTCAATGCTGAAACTACATCATGTTTGTGTCTCCCCTTCACCTTACACCCAGGTGCCACTTTATTTAAGACTTGCACCTTTCTTCACCTAGACAAAGAACAATGCTATTATTGCCTCCCTCTTTCCCGAGGCTGATTAGGGTTCATGGGGGCTCCTTCCACCCCCTTGCAGCTGCGTGCTCCATACACAGTGCTACAGCTGCTCCCGTGGGTTTCTTCTGAGTGCTCCATTTAGATCCTGATACCATTTTCTTTCACAGACTATCTTCCTCTCCCACAGGCCCCAAATCGCTTTTGTTCGGAGATACGTTTGTCTGGACCTAGAGACAACGTGCGTGATTTCAGAGCACAGAGTTGAAAGCATAATGATTCTTTCAGAGAGTTTATCAAAGTCTATATTGTTGTGGTCAGCGTTCCCCAGTCAACAGGGCCTTCTCATTCCTCAGCTATCTGTCTGCAATTGCAACAAACGTTTCTGTGGCCTTCTGGAGTTGCAGAGGCCCAGCTCAGGGTGTACCTAGTCAACAAGCCTGGCTGTTTGCTAGTAGTAGTGCTGAAAGTTGGCAACAAAGCAGATCATTTTGGGGGACATGGAGTTGACCTACAGATTCAGTTCTTTTTTGTTTCAGCACTTCTATTTTAAAGATGCCTTTATTTGATCACTAATTCGCCTAAGACATAGATCAAACTCTCTAAGCTTTTTTTTTTTTTTGTAATTGAAAATGAAGAAAAGAAATCAGAGTTTACTGGGATGAAGGCAGGCAGGGAAATCTCCTAATGCAGGTGACACAGATGGTCATGAGAATGGGGTTATGATCCCTTGTTTCTTTGTAAAAATAAAATAAAAACTATTCTCAGAACACAGCAAGTTCCTGAATCATGATTGGGATGTCTTTGTTTAGTTCCCACATATGCAACCTATCCTGAAACTCTCTCTTTGCTTCTTGTGATTATTTTTGTGCACAGCCAGGGAAATAGCTCAGAGGTTAGGACTAGTAAACCTTGTCAGTGTGAGTACTTGAATTCAATTCTTGGTCCTAGAAATAACCCTGGGGAGTTCAAAGACTCCCGTCAGCTGAGTTTGATGAACATCCCATCTCTAGGTCCAAGCATTGGACCTGGAGCACTGGATCAAGCATTGCTGCCTGGGTTAGACTCCTGACCCCCAGGTCACATGAGCATTGCTGGGGAGAGTCTGCTCCTAGCCAAAAGACCATTATTATTTGATCTGGAACATATATCTCTTCATATGTCTTTGACTCTTCATCATTTCAGATAACAAACTTCATACAGTCATCGGGATAAAATATTTTCAATCCTTTCCACACCAGGCACCAGTCTCTGTCAATGCATTCATGCAGATTACATCCTGGCAATCCTGGCAGAGTCCTGTCTTTAACATGTGATTCCCATAAACTGAATAGTCATTTCAGGGAGTCATTATTTGTAGAAGAAATTAGAGAGAACTAGGCAAGAGGGTTTTCTATTGGCTTGTACAATAGGAGGTATGGATATATGCAAGTGTAAACTTTAGCTGGATAAATAAGAGAAGAAATAAACTCTGTGAGAAAAGCTAGGGATGAAAAATTATTGGGGGATCTGGGGGCTATGAGTACAGAAATGTGGGGAGAAGGAGGATTCTGTGGAGTTAAAAATGAGCAATTTTTAAATGCAAACTAGATTATAGTTCAGATAAAGTTACTGAAGAGAAATAAATATCATGGAAAGAGGGACCCAGGACGATGGTACAGGGCTTTAGGGCACATGCTTTGTATGCCCAGAACAAAGTTAAATACCAGGAACACAAGCCTTTTAACACTGCCTATTTCATCTCTGGAACACTGCAGGATGGGCCTTGGTGGTTTCTGATACAGTAGAACTTGAGTAATTAGATATCTTCAGTCTCTAAAATTGAAACCCCAGACCTATTTGCTCAGGTCCTAGGCTTCCTAAAAACTGCTTGGGAATAACACCACCACCAAAATATATATAATAAAAAGAAAGGAAAGGGGACGAGTGCATAGGGTTTCTGCATTATGATGACGATAATGGGAATATCTTGGCAATCGCCATAGGAAACTTGATTTCTGAAGCATATTACTACTTATTCTCTGGAGTTTTCAAGGTCTTGCTGTTAAGTTCTAGTTTACTGAACACCAGTTTCACACTATCTGATGGTTTTGAGTCGTGCTGCTTCTCGGGGCCAGCTTGGGTTCCTGGGAGCTACTGGGTAAATGTAGTCATAGTTTTGGCCCCATCTCTAATCTGACTCAAAATGATGACACATAGCTCAAACTTTTTAACCAGCTCAAACACAAAGTCCAGGCCCAGAAAATTGAGTGAAATGGAATTTTACCTTCCCATTTCCACAGCACAAATGAAGAGTTCACCAAAGATTACTCATTTCAGAAAATTAAGGATAACACCTCAAGGAATGAGGTTCTCTGAAAGTGGCAATATTTTTCATATCTAAGGAAAATTTCTTATAGATATTTTGGCAATAAAGATATAATATCTTATCTCTGATGCTCTAGGGCAGCAGACTTAGGTGAAAAACTGCTTTCTTGACTAGAATGTATATTATATTTTCTTGCCCAAGAATCTTCAAATGAGAAATCATGGGGTTCCTATTGACCATAATCATCCAACATTATTAGCACTGAATTCTATGTAGAACATTATGCTGGGCACTGGGCCAGGAAGGAATAGGATCTCACATTTATCTGAAAAAAAAATCACTAAATTCCTGGATTGTCAGTGAGATGCCAAGAACACAAGGAGACCATGAGCGCTTCCTCTGCAGCCTTCAAATCATGGAGTTATTAATAAGCAGGTACAAAAGGACAAAACATCTGCTCAGCTTTCCTTGACAATCTTTCTTCCCCCATCCTCTTCTAAGCTCTATTTTCTACATGTCATAGACCAGACTGCTTTAGAAATGCTTCTGTGTTTATCTTGTTTTGTTCCATTTTGATTTTCCTTGAATTCTGCTTTTTACTCTTAAAATTGGAGCACTTTTATTGGGAGCACAATTTTGCAGTTCATTTGTAGGTGCCAGGAGATTCATGGTCAGAACCGAAGCTTAAAGTTCACAGCCAATGTTTCTTATAACTTAGAAGTGAACTTGAGCTCAAGTTTGTTCCTCCACTTAAACACACACACACACACACACACACACACACACACACACACACACACACACACACTTTTATCTGCTATTTTCTCTCTCAATTTGACCCCAATATCCCAAATTGAAGAAAATGAAATGTCATGTATGACTTTCCAGTATTTTAAATCTAGAAAAATAAACAAAAGAGAAAACATTGTATTACATACAACAATGGTTCTCAACTATGAGTGATGATCCCTACCAACCCTGAGCCTAACATTCTTGGTTGCTACAATGGGGAGGAGAATTGGGAAGCTCTACCACCCCTTCTAAGGGGAGGAAATAGGGTTGTTTCTAGGACAATCATGACCCTCTCCAACAAAGAAGGTGGCATCTCTTTGCATCTTAGAATGTTGTTGATGTTCAAGATTTTATAAAAGCTTGGGGTCTAAGAGACAGATCAAGAGCCTGGACCACATGTTTTGTGTATATTGGGGTCCATCCTGTGCTCCCTGAACACCACCAGGAGTTTCTCCTGAGAAACCTAGGGGTAGCCCCTGAGCATTACCAAGTGTGATTCAATCCCCTACCCCAAGATTAGTAATCTTAAATAAAACTCATTCTCAGGAAGATCATAATCATCTCACCTTTATGTTTCTAATAAATCGCATGTGTCATCATCTTGAAAATACTGACATTTGCTCAATAATCTGTTAAATATATAATACAGATTTGAGACATTATATACTTTCATACTTCCATCACTCCACACTATTGCTGGTTGCGTTTCCAATGATATAATTTTGTTATGCAATAAAAAATGATGTTTACTCCAAGACTGCTGAAAGTCTTTTGCCAATTTTAATGAAGGAGGCTAGTCCGAATGTGTTTGGAAGATTTGAAAGAGGCTATTGGCGTTCTAATTAGGACTTAGTTGTGTATAAACACACATGCAAACTCACTCACATATATAAATGAGTGTCATGTTTCCATCAGTAATACTGCATTAAAATATATTAACAACCTTATGGCAAATGAATCAGATCAACTGCTGAGATTGGAGGATGAATCACAAAATTCACGATTACCTAAGTTCTAGTATTTTTTTTCTCGTTTTATTTGTAATTTGAAAGTGAAGCAAAGTAAACAAACACAAAGGATCTTACAACTTTGGTTTATTCCAAGCTCATTTATAATTGTCATGTGAGAGAAGGAGGAAGGAAGGGAAGAGTCTTCAACTTGAAACATATTTTTTTCTGGCTTTGTTCATTGGATTCCTTTCCATCATTTGTTTTCTGTAAATAAATATGTTCAGAACATAAAAATATCAGTAATGATGGAAACATCCTCATGTTTATAACATGAGTTTGGGGGTTGGAGTTTTAGAAGAATTGGCTCTCATTAAGTGCAAATAATTCCACAAGAACCAATGAGAAAAAAATGAACTAGCTGATCAGGGTGTAAACTAGTTGAGAAATCACCAAAATTGCACAAACATCATTGTTGATGCTTTCTGATTTCTCAAGCAAGGGCACTAATGCCTTAAAAATGATTATGGTCACCAGCATTGTTTTCAGATTTTAAGGTAAAGTACCCACAAACAGCATGATGATAATATAGAAATGGTGGCATCCAAGACTTGGCATTCACAGTAAGTCACTTCCCCCGAGGCAGCTCCTAACCTCCTCTGTGGATCTATTTTCCCAGTGATTATCTCTCCTTCCTTCAATGTATTCTTTGTGCTTGCTGGACTGGTTTAAAGTTGTGAAGGTTAATGCACTGGGTGTGTATGTGGGAAGGAGTCCACACCACTACCAAGAGATGGTTAATCATTCTGATTGCTATTTTAACATTGAGAAGACACTCCATCTCGGAGATGAGAACCTACATTCAGGAAGTAGGCAGCCACTCTTTTGAGGCCCAACCATATGGCGTTAAGGTTTATGCAGTCTAGTCTGTCATCTGATAATGAGGCCAAGGTATCACTGTGTGGTCAATTTCTATAATTTTTTTTTTGGTCTTTGTTTTTATTTTTTTAATCATACCCAGAAATGCTCAGGGATTATTCTGGGTTATACAGCCTGGGATCCCTCTTATCAGTATTCATGGGACTATATGGGATATCAGGGATCAAACCCAGGATGGGTGCTTGCCAGACAAGTACCTTAACTGTTGTTTCCAGACCAGATTCATTGACAGTTCATTTCTATCTGGGACATAGATTAGTTTAGCAATTGGCTAATTACTGGCTTGATTAAGTTCATCCCTCCTTATAAGATGTGTGTATGTTGCCAGCAGAAAAAATGGCTGACCTTTTTGCCTTAATAATCACAATGAACATAAAAAGTGGCATTAATATTATGAGGTTTTTCTTTTCCATTTTAAGTTCCAGCCATAAAATGGATATATACACACATATGTAGATAAAATCATATCTATTTGGTGAAATGTCCAAAATCCAAGTGACCAAATATGTATTTTGTTTCAAAAAGCTATTTCAACATAGATCAGAAAAATAATACAGCAGCTAAGGTGTTTATCTAGTATGTAGCCAAGCAAGTTCTATTCACTTGCTCCACATATGGTTCCCCATATGGTACCAGCAGAAGTGATTATTGAGTTCAGTGCCAAAGAAAGACCTGAACACATCTGGATGTGAACCCACCAAAAACAAACATGGCATTGAAAATAAACCATACAAATTTACTAAACCATTCACAAGGGAAGGCATTGGACTTTATTACCAACTTCAAGATTTAGTTAAATCTATTCCATAAATGAGATATGCCTGGTAGGGAATTAATGATGATAGATATTTCATTGTTTTCATTATGTTTATTTATTTACTTTGGGGGTTAGGGGTCACATCCAGCAATGTCTGGGCTTATTCTTAGCACTGTGTTCAGGAGTAACACTTTGTGATACTTAGGAGACCAGATATGGTGCTGAGGTAGAATTCGGACCCACCGCAGGCAGGGCAAGTGTTCTACCTTCTTTATTACCTCTTTGTCTTTGTAACCCATTTAAAAGTGACTGGAAGGACTTATAATTGTGATTGTTTAAATGAACTACTTGGACTAGAATGATTTTTACTCAGTTCAATGGATTTTTACAACTAAAGACATGACTAAAAAATGTAAAGATATGGATAAAATTTGGACTTTTTAAAATCAACATCCTCTTTAAAAATGTGAAAATATGAGAGCATATCATAAACTCAGAAAACACCTTGATCTATTCTCTCACTTCTTTTCATAGTTTGATTCATTAGGGGGACTCAAAGCCTGCTAACACACCTGCAGATAACACATTCAGAATAGAAAAACTTAAAACATCTCTAACAAAAAAAAAATTGAAAAATGTGTAGTGAAATGCTAAGACACTGTTTCTCTATTTTTCTGAAAATGTATCACTTATAGTAAAGGACCTTTGAATATAGATGCCAAAAAGAATAAGAAAATAAATATGTTCGTACTGTGTGTATAAATCTCTGTGTATTGGAGAGTGATTTTAGTGCCTTCAAAAACATGGGAATCTTTATTTGGGGAGGTAGGCCACAAGGGGCAGCCCTCAGGGATTACTCCTGGCTCTGCACTCAGAAATCACTCCTAGCAGCCTCGGGGATCTAACCTGGGTCATTCCTGGGTTGGCCACCGGCAAGAGAAATGCCCTACTGCTGTGTTTTTGCTCAGAACCCAAAGGAATCTTGCATTTTATCCCAATTAGGTTTATTGACTGATTATTTAGTGGAGTGTTTGCTCTACTTCTTTCTTCTAGTTATTGTTCAAAGGATAACACTTTCTATTACAAGATGATAAAGGGTATTTGACAAATTTTACCAGATGCTATTGGTTTGGATTCAGAGTCTTTCTCTAGTGGGGTGGTTTGTGAAGGTGTCATTGTAACTATGCATAGACCCTTCCACCAGGCATTCTGTTATCTGTAGAAAAAATAATTGATGGGCCAGCTAGTGCTGTTGGGATACATGATCTGTAGGGGAAGCATGGCATACTAATAGCATCACTGAGTGGGGGCAGAAGACAAAAGATGGAGCCAGCTGCTCTTTATTGGGAGCACATGGCATCATCAGGCATTTCACAAGAGGAATCAGACCTCAAGAAAATTTTCTTCCTCCTGGTTGGGCCATGGGTAAGGGCAGGGAGTTTGACCTATCAGAGCTCTTTCAAATGCCAGCTATTAAAGAGCCAGAACCAATTTATTATCTGCCCTCAACTGTGAATAAATTATGGAACTTGACTCAGGAGAAGAATTTTGAGAGGATGCACAGGTGGAAAGTTTAGAAGCAGGGGAGGTACTCATGCACCCCAAAATTTTGAACCCAACTTGCTCTCTAGCTCTCTGATACAAGAACTATCATGAACTTCAGACTCATGAACTCAAAAGGTATAGAAGAGTCCTCAAGAATACATTTTATAATCTAAGTAATAATAGTATTAGTTATAAGTTTGGCAACCTTAGAAATCGCATTCACAATGGCTTTTTTTTTCTGGAGCATAAAATTTCAACTCTTGTTGGTAAAGAGTTAAAATATATGTCTATTCAAGCTAATTATTGTCTCACTTATTAATGTTCTTGTTGTTTGGCATGTTATAAACTAAGCTCAGTTTATTGTAATGGGGCATAAAATTGTCCCTATAATATCATAAATCCTCCAAAGAATTAGACATCTGCACATTTGTTTCTCTGGTAATGTGCTCTTTAACTCAAAACGTCTGCAAGCATTGACTAAATATAAAATACATTGAAAACATAAAAGCTATCCAGTTCAACACACGTTTTACTTTGGGATTTACCTGGAATGTGCATTTTCAGGTGACAGTGAAAAATGTAAGGATGGCGGGACATGGAATAAGTTATTCCCTGAGCTAGGGAACTGTTCTTAGAAGGATTGGCGTTGCTATGTTGGCTGTTGAAAGGTGATGGAATTATGAAACCAAAACATGAGTGCAAATTTTTCTAAATTCTTTCTCCTGCTTCAACTGATGTCCTTAGACTGAGCAACTAATCTCCCTGAGCCCCGAATTTTCAAGCTTTACTTCTCAATGTTCTGTAACTTACAAAACTCCTAATTCTGCACCAACTAGAACACCATTCATTCAACACTGGAAATAGCTTTTATGGTGTCGCTATGCTGTAATAGAACATCTGACTTATCTACATCACTCTGTTATGCTTCTAGAAGAATAATAAATTCTTTTTTGAAGATGACTCAATTCATTTGGTACCTGAGATGTGTTTGCATGTGTGAAACTCCAGAAGGCTTTTGTTTGCCTTGCAAATACTCCTTTTTGGGGGGAGGGTTCTAAATAGTATTTACTCATATAGATTCAAGTTCAGCTTTTGACCTAGTAGACATTTAAGGAACCTTCCAGAAGTCAACTTAGGCTGTGTTTCTAGGTTATTTTTAAGTAGGGCAACGTTCTACATTATCAGGTTATCCCAACTGACAAAGGGCCTTTTGTTGTCAATGGATGAAATGGATAGACTCACCCTTTACCAAGCTTCTCTTTCCTTTGATAGAACAGCAGTCCTAGTGAGAAAGAGCATTGCAAAGATAATCTCCAGGATATGGAGTTTTTTTTTTTTTTACAAATATCTCAGACCATTTTTATTATATGAGGGTATTCAATTGGCCTACCACAACATTGACTGTCTAGAACGTGGCTTCCCTCTAAGGCTCTGCTCTGCATTTCACCTGGAAATAAAGACTTAGAGAGATCAGTAGAGGCCAACAGAACCGCGCCATTTCCAAGTCAGTTCATTGTTGAGTTATCCGTGCAGTCTTGACGACATGCTCCATCAGGCACCAATTATGACATTATTATGCTTCATAGATTATACACACATAGAGTAGAATTCTCAAGAGAAGAAAGGAGAATCAGGCTACCCACTCTGGACATCATGGGAGCCTGCATGAGGCACCCATTGTACCTAGTGCAGTCTCTCCATGGGTTTGTAGATCTGTATCTTTGCTGCAGAAACTGATACAAAAAGTGATACAAAAAGAAGAAAGGAGGAATTTCTGATAGGAAATAAGAGCCCGCATGTCATCTTGTAGTAGGTGAAACTTGACAGACCCCACTGGGAACCAGAAATAGAGTTCATTCATTTCATTTTAGGACAAACTTTAAAAGATGTTGGTCTGTCCCCCTTTTTGTTTGTTTTGTTTGGAGGCCACAGTTTGCAATGCTCAGGAGTTAACTCCTGGCTCTGAACTCTGGGATCACACCTGGTGGTGTTCAATGGACCATATGGGATGTTGGGGATTGAATTTAGGCAAGCTGCTTGCAAGGTAGGTAATTTGTCTGTTGTATTGTCACTCCGGCCTACCACTTTCAAAGTGGGGTGTTTTAAATAAATTATTTACTCTTTCCACTTTATCAGGGCCCCCCCTCAGTGCCCTTAATTATCCTTCCTTCCCTGTACCCTGTATTAACATTATAAAGCTATTCATTTGGAAGGTTATGAATGAGTGAAGGAAGTCAAAAGTCTTATTTCTCACATAGACTAACTCACAGGAAAAGAGTATTTGGGAAATAGGACTTTCAAGCATCAACTAAGAATGAAGCAGAGTCTTTTTGTGTAGAGATATTTGGCCTTTGTAATTAAATTTCTGGTGCACTGTCTCCTCTATACTCTGTTCCTATTCTGTGGGTAAAGCTGCCACATCTAAATATACACATAGATGTACTGCTTTAAAACCTCCTGAGTTTGTATGAGCTGATGCTCTTTCTACATTGGGAAGATAAGGTCTAGATACCAGTTCTTTATGTGGGATCCTAGTGATATCTCAGAACAGGTTTCAATCCATAAAATGAAGGTAGAGTCAATTAGAAGAGGGAACTTTTTCTTCAATTTTCTTAAAAAAATATTTTAACACTATGGTTACAAAATTGTCTATGATTGAGTTTCAGTCATATGATGTACACCACCTTTCATCAGTACACATTTCCCACCATCATTGTTTCTAGTTTCACTCCCACCCTCCCCACTGCTTGCTTATGGGGGAAAAATTGTTATGTCTGTCTGCCTCTCTCTTTTTCTCCTTCCTTCTTTTCCCTTTTAGACACTGTGATTTGCACTATTGTTAATGAAGAAGTAGCATACATACATGCATATCACTTTATCTTCTTTAGTCACCAGCTCTTATCCAGAGTGATCAGTTCCAACTTTTATTGTCATAGTGGTCCCTTCTCTGCCTTAACTGCATTGCTCCACTATTTGTGATATGATTCCTGTCATGACTGGTCTTCTTGGCCCTCATCTATATTGTCTCTGGATATTATTACCATGCTACCTTTTATTTTGGAAGAGGTAAAATTTTCTATTCTTTGAATTTTTCATCAGGAAGAAGGGGTCATTTTTTGACTTCTGGATGGGATAACAAGTTGTCAAGCAACATAAGACAGTTGGCTCCAAGTGTTTCAAAAGTTGTATAGACATCAAACCCAGTCATCAACAACAAAATTGATACCCAATCTACAAGCTATAAACAGAGGGGAGCAGTTACACAACCAGTCCTGGGAACAAATGAGGGAGATATGGGATGCTTACTGGGAACAGGGGTGGAGGGAGGACAACACTGGTGGTAGGAATGGCCTTGATTCATTTTCACTATGTACCATAAATATTACCGTGATAGATTTGTAATTCACTTTGGTCACAATAAAAATTATTTTTTTTAAAAAAGAAAAAAAGTGCTCTCAGTACTTAACTATAAAAAAGATCTTAAAATATAGTGTATACTTTATAATAGCTGTTATTTATTTGGCATTTTATGAGATAGGCATAGTGCCAAGTCCTTCACCTAGAAGAACTCCTTTTATTCTTAGAGTATTAGATAACTACTAAAATTATTTTTAATAAATAATAAATCATAAAAATGAGGCTAGCGAGGGCCTGAGTGGTAGCACAGTGGTAGGACATTTGCCTTGCATGAAGTCAACCTGGGATGAACCCGAGTTTAATCTCAGGCATCCCATAAGATCTCCAGAGCACAGAGCCAGGACTAATCCCTGAGCGCTGCCAGGTGTAGCCCAAAAACCAAAAACCGAAAGAAAAAAAAAAATGAGGCTAGGTAAGGACATTTCCTTAAGCTACCATTATATTTGCTTTAATAAGTTATGTTAAATATACTAGTGTCTAAGGCATAAAAGATATTACTTTAATCTAGGTATGAAATTGATATAAAAGCTGAATTAATCCAAATGATTATACATATTTGTATTAAAATATAAAAAGTTGCTGTTTTCCAAACAGGGATATTTTTTTAACATTTTGTTATGAATGAAACAAAGCACAATCTTTTTCCTGAAATGACAGATGTGGGAATTACTCTTCTGGTTAATTTAGGGCTATAGAAATTAGCTACTGACTTTGAGCAATTGAAGTCCAGTTAGTATTTCTCGTGTCTAATTGTACCAACAGAAAAATACACAGAAAGATGCTTGAGAAATATTGGGGAATGAGGTCAATCATCTGAAAATTGATTTAAAAATCTTTGCAACTGAATTTTACAGAAAATAGGTGTACTCACCAACTATAGGTATGCTGGGGACCTATAGCCAAGAATCTAAGAGGAAGAGAGTTATTGCACCCTCTAGGGGTGCATTGTAGGAAAACTTCTCAAAACACTACCCCCACCAAAACAAGCTACATGTTCCTGCCCCCTTCCTTTAAAGATCCCAAAGAGGACCTGAGATTGAGGGGAGCAATGAGGTCTTCCAAGTGGTCCTTCTGCTAGTGATGCCTCTACTGACTCATGTTTGAAACCCTTCATCAGCCGAAATTCTACTGCTGAAATTGAACTGAAATTGAAACTGAACCAAACTCTCAATTATTTCATTATTGAAAGGGAAAGCTCACAGCTTTCAATTATTATTTTTTTCATATATTTCATATGTATACTTTCATATTCCAGTATTTGAATCAGTATGCAATATAACTAATGGAGGAACCTCTACATACCATAGAAGGCAGGATATCTGCTTCCCCCAATCTGCTTTCTTATTTAAAAATAAGAAAACTTTTAAGGAGAGAGAGATGGGGAGAGAGATACAGTGAGACACAGAGAGAACAGAGAGAGAGACAGACACAGAGAGAAGGAGATAGCCATGATTTCATCAACATCAACCAAACAAAAAAAAATTTTAAGCTCTCAACAAAATGCACAGACAGAATCACTTCTAAGCATAAACTGATGTATAAGATATTCCATTACTAGTTAGGGCTTAGCACACCTGGCAGGCAGTTTACTAAGTAAATTGTACAAGATAGTTTATTTTCTTACACATTAGACCCCCCAAGAGGTAATGTTTATTATCTGTTTCCACTCCTTTTTTTTTTTACTGTTTTTGATATTTTTGTTTTTGCTTCTTAATTGTCTTACAGCATTTAAAAGCAATTCTGAAAAGAAGCAAATACAAGATTTCCCATTAAGAAATTTTCATTTAAAAAAGCATCTTAGGTCTTTCTAACCCCATTACCTTATGTTCTTTTCAGTTACCATAACCTCCACCTTCCAAGAATGTGTAACTTAATTTGTTATATTTGGGCAGAACAGTCTAGTGTAAAAGAGAAGAGGGCAAATTACACATTTTATAGCACCATCTAATTAAAGTTGCAAAAGAAGAATGAAATTGAGAAAGAAGTGAGATCACTCTACCTGCTGGATGGACAGAGGAAAGTTGTGGCCTCTAAAGTTCTTGATCTCTATAGCCCAGTGAACATAATAAATCTTAATGATATAAATTAAAAATAATAAGTAATTTTAAAGTAAGCAAAAATGTTCAAGGAAATAAAAGAACAAGCATTAAAGATATTTGGAACCAGTAGACAAGAACAGAGGATGAAAAGAGATTTCAAGAAGAGAGGTTGGGAAGCAGCAGACACTGGTTCCTATGTTGGTCTTTCTTCCTGCAATATTGCAGATGAGTTTGGATGCTATAATTATGAACTCTGACTCTTTAATTCAAGTCAAAGGAATTCTGGGATATGAAAGAAATTAAGTGTAAAAAGAAAGAGTAGTTTTAGCATAAAAATGTTATTGAGTGAGCTTCAGTCAAATTTGGCCCATTCCCCAGTTTTTCTTATGAATATGTTTGCTCGAATGTATAATTTAACATTTTTCCTCTTGATAATTTTTCACCTCTCCATGGAATGATGAAACAATTATAAACTAAGAACACTTTACAAGGTGTTGGTGGCATAGTGTGTCATGATGACAAACTCAGGAATAGGTGGGCGACCTCAGACTCTCCAGGCACCTTCATAGAAGGTGTGTATCAGGAGAGTTGAGTTTATGTCATGGCCAAGCCACACACATGCATGGTTTAAAGGGAGTTATGGATGTAGTTCAAAGTCTTCCTCCCCCAAATGGAAAATTTTAAAAAGATCACTTGTACCTTCTTGCCAAATTTTTGCTTGCCAATATATGTACATGCCAGTTTCTGAGGCAGAAAATATATGATTGACTTATGGGGGGTATATAAGAGACAGCAATAAGGGTCATTAAATTGACTTACACTGAGAAATTCATGAGGTTCAATGCTTTTGTTATTAATCTGCTCAAGTAGATAAGCAAAATGTACTTGGTCCAGGTAGGGACACTTCTACTTCTCCCATAGTCAATGTGTTCAAAGTATGGGGCATAGGAGGTAATATCAAGATTGAATATTGATTCTTTGGAGCAGAAAAGCCAGGCTAGACATGCATTGCACTACATGGTAGAGCTCTGAAAATGTATCTCTGAAAGTTGACATAGATCCTTTTCTTTTTTTTTTTTTTTTTTACAAAACAGTTATCTTTCTTCACAAATTTGGAGCCTCATTCCTTGGGATTATGGCCTCGGTATGGTCATCATACCATGGCTAGAAGAAAAATGAAGGTTCAGACTTGGGATAGGCTTAAGAATTCACATTCAACATCTTGATGTGAGCCAGAGGTCTGCTAAACAGCAACAAAGAAAGATGAATGCAGAAGAAAATTTAGGCTGACAAATACCAGTCCCACCTGTATTGGTTAATAAGCAAGACTTCAGCCCAGCCAGTAATCCTCTGCTAACTGTCATCTCCATGGATCCAATCAGTTGCCTGGGAATTATCCCAATAAAAAGAATACAGTGTGTCATTTATCAGGCAGCCAATTAAAGGGCCTCAGCAGCTCTAGAATAGCTGGAAGCCAATTCTCACAAAGGAAGCAGGCTAGGGCCAAGTCAGTATGGGCCTTGAGGGAATAATTCTAGTAGGTTCTGGCTGATTCATAGTGGAGACCAGATTTACAAAATAATAATAAAAAAAAGGTTGGTAACATTTCAGTATCTTTCCTTGATTAGACTTTTTGTTGGACTTTAGGGCAAATGAATCGGTTCATCTCCAAATGGGTGACTTCATTTTCATGATGGCCCAAAATTCATAGAGTACTATTCTTGACCTCTAAAGCCCCATGAACATGATAAATCTTAAAGATATGAATTTAAAATAAGTCATTTTAAAGTAAGCAAAGACAAAAAATTGCATGTGTTTAGGATCAGGTAATATTATTTTTTACACAATCTAAAACAGTCATTAGAGGAAAATGAGTTGGCATTCATATTTCTCAGTTTCAGAAAATAGTAATTTTATATCTGCCAACTAAGACATAGTTGTCCATTGAATTCTTCCTGGATAACCTTGGCCAATGGCTTTTCTTTGTTATTTTGTTGTTGTTGGTTTTGTTTGTGGGGGTGGGGGCTATATCCAGCAGTGCTCAGGAGTTACTCCTGACTGCTTCAGGAATCACTTTTAGCAGTTTGAGAAGGAATTTACGGGATGTCAGGAACCAAACCCAGGTCGGATGCCATGCAAGGCAAGTGCCCTAATCACATTACTATCAGTCTTGTCCCTATAATAATGTTTTAAATTTAAATATATAAACCACTTCTTATCCTATTTCATCCACTTTGTTTACCCACACCATTGATTTGCTCACTAGACATTTTGAAGGAAAAGTCACGGAATTGCCATTCATCTAATAAGTGATATAGTCAGAAAACACTGTACTTCATTAAATCTTGACATTAGAAAACAGTTGTCAATTAAATACATTATTGCTGTGACACTAAATTTGTAATATCACAGAAACTCTAATTTCCTCTGATATAGACAACTAGCAGACTCATTTTTAATGTTTGAAAAAATAGAAAACGATGCTTCTGTAAATGTGTGTATCATGGTTTTCATACTATCAACCCCAAAAGCCAGTGTATTTAAGAATAACTCTACAATGAGTTGTTCAATTGGCCTCCAAACATTCATTTTCTGATTCTCTCACTTAAACCAATTTAGGACTGGGATAACTTTTAGGGGAAAACACATGATGTCCATCTAGTCTATTACGTGGTAAATGTCTTATAAATTAGAAAATAGTCGAATATTTGGTGTAGCACAGTTTTTTACTTGTGGAAAGAAACAACTTTGTACCTCAAAGTAGTTCAGTTACTGCATTCGTAGTAAATACTATACAATTTGACCCTTAAAATAATATTCCACTTGCATTTCATTTAATTAGTCAATTTTTAGTTCTATTTCAGTTGTGCCATGAGTTTCTCAGTAGCTGAGATATTTGGTCTTTGACGAACGTGAGTTTATGTTCTAGGTATCATGTTTGCTAGCTCTGACCTCTCTGAAATCTAGTTTCTTTTTTTCTTTCACATGGAGACAATCACACTGCGTCAGGTTTGGCTTCATGTGCCTGGTGCTCTCATGTAAAGCGTTTAGAAAAAGCCCAGTACACAATACACTTTCAATAAGTGGCAGCTCTAATAGTATTTTTTTTTTTTTACTGCATTTAGCACAAGACTACAGGACAGCACTAACAGTCTAATTCAGTTTAAAAAGTGGTTTCTCCTTTCTTCTGCCCAGAACAAATTAAAGCCTGAGCATTCTAACTCTCTGTCCTTAGACAGTGTCTAACGTGACTTGGCAAACCACAGATGGGTTCCAGTTTTATTAGCTGTACAGGAAATTTCTGATTGATTTAAGCTCCAAAAGACAATACCGTGTAATTAACATGTAACAAATGTCAACTCTTGTTATTGCTGGAACAGACAAGCCCTCCAGATCTCTGTCCCACTTCTGGCTTTATTGGGCATCCAGTTGGATTTTTCCTTCTTTTGCTTTTTGTTTATCTCTCTTTCTCTTTTCCTTCCTTTCTCTATTTTTCTCTCCCTCTCTTCCTCTTATTTCTTCCCCCTTAACTTTTCTTTTTCTCTTCTTTCTTTCAGTCTTTCTTCTGTCATTCTTTTTTCTTTTTCTTCCTTCCTTTTCTTTTCTTTCTTTTCTTCCTCCCTCCCTCCCTTCCTTCCTTCTTACTTTTATCTTTCTTTCCCTTTTATCTTTCTTCCCTCCCTCCCTGTTTCTTTCCTCTCTTTCTTTTCTTTCTTTCTTCTTTTTCTTTCTTCTGTCATTCTTCTTTTTCTCTCCTTTCCTTCACCCTTCCTTTTCTCTCCTTTCCTTCACCCTTCCTTTTCTCTCCTTTCCTTCACCTTTCCTTTTCTTTCTTCTTCTTCTTCCTTCCTTCTTTCTTTCTTTCGTCCGTCCTTCCTTCCTTCTTTCTTTCTTTCTTCCTTCCTTCCTTCTTTCTTTCTTTCTTCCTTCCTTCCTTCCTTCTTTCTTTCTTTCTTTCTTTCTTCCTTCCTTCCTTCCTTCTTTCCTTCTTTCTTTCTTTCCTTCCTTCCTTCCTTCCTTCCTTCCTTCCTTCCTTCCTTCCTTCCTTCCTTCCTTCCTTCCTTCCTTCCTTCCTTCCTTCCTTCCTTCTTCCTTCCTTTCTTCCTTCCTTCCTTCCTTCCTTCCTTCCTTCCTTCCTTCCTTCCTTCCTTCCTTCCTTCCTTCCTTCCTTCCTTCCTTCCTTCTTTCTTTCTTTCTTTTCTTTCTTTCTTCTTTCTTCTTTCTTTCTTTCTTTCTTTCTTTTCTTTCTTCTTCCTTTCCTCCTTCCTTCCTTCCTTCTTTCCTTCTTTCTTTCCTTCCTTCCTTCTTCCTTCCTTCCTTCCTTCCTTCCTTCCTTCCTTCTTTCTTTCTTTCTTTCTTTTTTTTTTTTTTTTTTTTTTTTCTTCTTTCTTTCTTTCTTTCTTTCTTTCTTTCTTTCTTTCTTTCTTTCTTTCTTTCTTTCTTCTTTCTTCTTTCTTTCTTTCTTTCTTTCTTTCTTTCTTCCTTCCTTCCTTCCTTCCTTCCTTCCTTCCTTCCTTCCTTCCTTCCTTCCTTCCTTCCTTCCTTCTTTCTTTCTTTCTTTCTTCTTTCTTTCTTTTCTTTCTTTCTCTCCTTCCTTCCTTCCTTCCTTCCTTCCTTCCTTCCTTCCTTCCTTCCTTCCTTCCTTCCTTCCTTCCTTCCTTCCTTCTTTCTTTCTTTCTTTCTTTCTTTCTTTCTTCTTTCTTTCTTTCTTTCTTTCTTTCTTTCTTTTTCTTTCTTTCTTTCTTTCTTTCTTTCTTTCTTTCTTTCTTTCTTTCTTTCTTTCTTTCTTTTCTTTCCCTTTATTTATTTCTACCTTGTTGCACTGTTTCCTTTGCATGCAATTGGAAACACTCTAGTTGCACTTCTTTCTGAAAGCCAGTTATAAACACCACCTACCTGCTCTATTTTGGGTGGCCCAGAGCCAAAAATGATGCAACAGGTATGAAGCTTCATCAAAAAATTTTATTCCTTTGAGGATTTTTTATATTTGCATATCTTAGTAATTAAGGATTGCTTTTCTCCCAGAAGCAATTTGTCTAACTCTTAAAAGATGATAGTATGACCATGTGTGGAGGTGGGGTGAAATCCTCCTCATTGAAAAAGTGTCTTTACAAAATTAGAAGACTTGTCACCCTTTGTTCTGTCCAAAAGCCAAATTTGCGTTTTACAGATAACTGGCTGATAGAACCATGAACAGAGTGTATGTATCCTGTGACCAATTAAAAAAGCCCTTGTCTAGTGTTTGAGCTATGACCTGCACAACAACCATGATCTCCAGTTCCAAAGGTCCGTCTGAGACGATTGCAATGGATTGGGTCTTCTGGAAACATAACGAAAGACGCTATCTTAGGCTTCATCCTAGGATCAGCGCCAAGACCAAGACCACCCACCACAGAAGACAGATTAAAATGACACTGAGGAAACAGAACTTCTAGAACCACAAAGAAAGGCTTCATCATAAATTCAATCCCTTGACCTGTGCAGATACCAAGATCTCTAGATACAGAGATCTGATTTTATCATCCAGGACGGAACAGAAGTCTTCCAAACACCACAAAAGCACCAAGGGGAGAGTAAATGAACCTGAATGAAGTCTATAGTTAATCCCATGACAATATACTCCAAGGGTGGAGAAACCCTGTATCTCTTAGGCCAAGGGAATTCCTTATCAAATGACCCCAATATTTACTGTGCCTGTGCAGGAGGAAAAAAAAGCACAAAACAATTTTTTTACATCTATCTAGGTTTTGTAGATTTCTTTGTTTTGGTATGGTTATTGAAGTTGTTGTCTCCATTTATATTTATTTCTTTATTTTCTTCTTTTCTTTTCTTTCTTTATGTGCTCTGTCATGTTTTTTATCTCAAGACCATGGCTTTTATGCGGTGCTTTTCTTTATTGTTGGAGTGCTCACTGGATATTTTATTTGACACTTCTTTTTGTACTGTTGAGGTTTTTCACCTTCTTTTTCCCCTTCGTCTCTCAAACCAATGATGACACCTCTAGAAGGACTCCGCCCACCATCGGCGTATTTGATTTTTACCCCAGTTTATCACTTTTCTCTTCTTCAAACAAAACCACATAACTTGAACTATCTAGTTCTGCCTCCCAGTTAGAGGAGGAAACAAAGGAGGTGCCAAGGCCAAAACAGGTGTAGGACCACTAAGGAATAAGCTAGGCTCAGAGGGGACCACATATTCTAGCAGCCCCCGGGGGTGAGGGAGGAGGATATGGGAGGTACAATGGGAATGGAGGTGTAGGGAGGATGTAGGTGATGAGAATTCCCCTGATATTGTTAATATGTACCTAAAATATTGTTGTCAACAATATGTAAGCCATTATGATCAAAATAAAAATTATATTTAAAATTATATTTAAAATAGTATCAGAATATTCAATGGTTAGAGTTAAGATTTCTGAACATTTAGTTCTGAGTTTACCATTAATACACTGCTCAAATGACACAAATTTATTATTAAAAATGTTGTCTAAGGTATCTTTGCATAGTTCATGTCTAAATCTTGCTGAGTAGTAGTTGTTGGATGGCTCTACAAGTTGTATATTCTTTTCTGCAAGATTATCTGCAAACCAGATCCCACATTGTCCTGTCCAATAAAGACATGTCTTCTGTCTTGTGGTGTGCTCCAGAATCTGTGTTTGGAACTTTCATATTGGTAGAAATCAACCATATGGTAAGAAACTGATTATAGCAATGACTGGAAATAATTTTCTCTCATAAGTAGACTTGCTTGTTCTTATCAGCACCAAAGAGAGAACTTGGCTATGTTGCCATGAATTCCTTTAGACTGACCCAAATGTTGAGTGAAGCTGACCAAAATAGCAAAAAAGGAAGCAGAAAAATTTTCTTTGGAAAATGGTAATTTTAGTGATCTTTTGTTTTTGTCTTGTTGCCCATTCTCTTCAAACAATAACACTTTCTTAGCTATGTTTACAAAACACACACATACATAAAGTCTTGCTCATCCTATAGATTTATATTGAGGATGTGCTAACCTTTTTAGTAAGGATTTGGGAGAGATGCTAATGGTCAACATTAAGAAGGAAGAAAGTCAAATTCTAAAACCTTATTTGGAAGGAGAGCTAGGAGGTAAGATAAGTGACATTATAAAATGGCATGAAACTATGTCTTTATAGTGAGAGAGGAACTCAAAGAAGAGGAATTGTATGAATGAGACTTCAAGGAAAGAGACTTCAAGGAAAAAGTTCTATTTATAATGACTTGTCAAGAGTTAGGACACAACAAAGCCAGGGAGAGGAATGGATCACTGAATTAGAACTCTTGAGAAAAACATAGCATCATGAACAATTAAACCTAGTTACAACTTAAAAAAAAAACAACCTAGTTACTAAGGATGCAGAGAGGAGAGCTCATAAGAACTTGAAACACTTGAATGACAGGAGAGAGTGGGAAATGTGTCTGAAAAGAACCAGAGAATAGAAAATATGTCAGGCAGATTTGCTGCAGATAGGAACTTGGCAGACTCCATCTTGTTTCCAGCTTTCTGGCTCAATGCTTCTTTACCCAACAAGATCATCTCTGACTTCTTCGACTAAATATGCCATTTATCCTCAGTTATTTCCTAGTAACTAATAGATTGTTTTATTTTTTCTCTGTTACTTTAAAAATTGTCCTACGATGATCTTACTTCTGTGCCCCCGCATTTTCACTCTCTGTGAGCCCTTTTAAAAAGTGCCTCACCATTCTTGGTTTCCCCAGGTCTCAAAAGAGCCCATAATAGGTGTTCATAAATAATGGTCAGGTGAATGGATGACTGAACTTGGGCATAGTGAATCAATCTAACATTGCAGATACCTTCAACTTACACACAAATGCATGCATACACACCCACAGATATGATCTCTTTTCATTGCAGTGGCTGGTATAGGTAATAAAAATGTTTCTAATATAATACTCCCTTGCTGCCTGCCTGAATTAGCAGCATCCCCACTACTGTAAGGATTCCTCTATTTACAGGGACGCCTCTTCCAGATGTTGTTCCTGAGAGCTTTCTCTTTCCAAGTACAACTCAAGCCTCTCGGAGGTTCCAAAACCACAGGGAAGTGGAACGTTGAATCTGGGGGTGGGCATGTCTGTGTAATTTCCTTCATTTCTATAAGGTTTTGGTGGCTTTCCCTTCCCTAGGCCACAGATTAGCTTAACAATTGCCAATCAGCTTCAGAGGGTTTTTTGTTGTTTTTTTTTTTCCTTTAAAGAAAAGGGGGAAAAATAGATGGCATGTTTGAGCAGGCAAAGCTTGGTGAAAGTCGCTTTTGTTTCACATCTAAAACTGTTCACCTTAATTCTAACTATTCTCTTTGGATCATAGTGATCCATCTACACGTCGATCAATCAATCTGTCAATTGATACCTCTCTATACACATAATAGCTATATGTATATATATAATCTCTGTCACATATAAATAGAAAATACATATATATGCAGGTGTACATGTATATATTTATTTATTTATATGTAATAATAATATATAATGTGCAGCATATTTATACATATATGTATAGATATATAAAATTACCTTTATCCTCAAATTCAAAGAACCAGAGATACAATGCCTCATTAGTCAAAAGCACTACCCAAATGTGTGTGTGTATGTGTGTGTGTGTGTCTGTGTGTGTGTGTATGCATGATTTAATATAAATCCCCCAAAGGAGGGAGGAAAAGAAGTGTGGTGTAAATAAGCAAACAACCAATTGACTTAGCAAATCCTTATTTAGCTGGCCTCTGGTTTTATTTTGGAGAACCACTTTTCTTGTTTTGATTTGAAATGATGCCACCAAAACATATTACAGAAACATTGCACTTTGCAAAACAGAACAAGTTAAATGAGCCTCCCCAAGTGTAAACAGAAATCTTGTTTGGCTGAACTGTTTTGAAGAATCCAAATTAAACCCAACGGCGTCCTTTTAAAGTACATGTGTGTTTCCCTTAAGTGCTAAAACTATATTCTGTTCCTGTGATTCTTTTTTATCCCAAACATCCCTGTGAGGCTGAGGTTTGCCAGTGGTTCTGACTATACATGAGTTTTACGCGTTTGACGAACATGAATCTCCAACTGCCCGTGATAACAGAAGACTCTGTTTCATATATGTTTCAGCAGCCTTGGGGGACTCGTTTTAGGGAACTCACCACATGCTGGCACCACCTGGGTATGGCCTTGTGAGTAAAGATGGTCAATTCCTAGCATCTATTTTTTTATAATTAAATCAAAACTATGCTTACCCATCTTGGACACACTTTACCTAAGGGCCTGCATCCCATTGCAAAATAGGATTTGCTTCTTTGTAAACTTTTTTTTTTTTTTTTTTTTTTTTGTTTTTTGTTTTTTGTTTTTTGTTTTTTTGGTTTTTGAGCCACACCCTGTGACGCTCAGGGGTTACTCCTGGCTATGCGCTCAGAAGTTGCTCCTGGCTTCTTGGGGGACCATATGGGACGCCGGGGGATCGAACCGAGGTCCGTCCTAGGCTAGCGCAGGCAAGGCAGGCACCTTACCTCCAGCGCCACCGCCCGGCCCCTCTTTGTAAACTCTTATTAGCGATGGCAGTGTATTTTGAGGTTAGATTCTTTGGGCTGAATATTACTTTGTCATTAACTTCTGAGAAGGTAACATGCCCCATCAGGCACGAACAATAAAATCAAAACAAACAAAATAAGCCCAATTTCTCTTTTCTGGATGGATCGAAAACATGGAGAAAAAGTGTTCTTTGCAGCATTTTATCAAAGCAGCTTATGTCTGAAGAAGTAAAAGAATGAGAGTCCTCTTTAAAAAAGCGCACTTTATCTATGAAAAATAACTTTACATCTAATACACATCAGATTGCCTCTCTAAATGAAAGGGAGGAAGGTATAATTCCTTTCCTTCCCTTCTTGGCCTCTTCTCTCCCCGAACCCCAACCAGGAAACACAATGTCCTCAGCAAAATATCCTTAAGCAGTGTTTGATCCATGGACACTCATACAGATGGTCCATGGGATTTAGATCCTCATGGCTAGGAAAAATTTAGTTCAGACAATCTTTCTTTCCACCCATTGGCTCAACGCTGAGAGGGCAAGTCAGAATAGTAAGAAATGATTTTTCTGGCTTCTTTGTTCCTAATGAGTGTTCTCAGTAAATGTGTTTCCCTTTACTTATTTTCTAGGGACAAGATAGTTTAAGGGCCTTTATATAGACACGATGAAAAGGTAAATAAATTTCTTTATTTTCTTTAACACATGCAACCAACTCCCCATTCCCACATATGTCCTCACCTTCAACCCAGTCCCCTTGCAAGTTTATGCAATTATTCATAAGCATTTTGGATGTCTTCTTTTTTTTTTCAGAATCACTCCTAGAGCCTGAAGCACATTCCTTACATGTTTAAATATTTGAGGGCAGATTTAACTCTGGCCACAGCGAATTATCTTTCACACTCACAGCCAGGGAATCCCATTTGGATCCTCAAACTATAGCTTCAACTCTAAAGTAATGAGACTGATACTTTTATGTGGATACTAAAATGCCACTTAAAAACCTGAGAGGATTGTGAATATGGACCTGTGAAGGCTCTTGATTTGTTTTTAACCACCATTACTGACACAAATACAGAGTTTCTCCATGTGGTTGAGTCTAGGCACTGAATCCACACTTTCATCTGGCTATGTAAAGCTTCATAGTGTTTAGGTCTGGGGATCAATGGTCCCTGTGGTCTTGTGTGTCTCTCTGCCTTTTCTAAAATGTGCATGTGGGGATGACAATAGACATTTAGTAAGGATCTAGCACATCATAAGACAAAAGGAATAAATGGAGAAAAGGAAGGAGGCAGAGAGTTGTAATGTTAGGCTGGATAAAAAAAATGTAGATTTGGTAAAAGGGGGTGTTATGTTTATGACTGAAACCCACCTACAATCATGCTTGTAATCATGGTGCTTAAATAAAGATTTTATATATAAAAATGCAGATTTAAGGATCAATCATATTTTGGGGGATTTACATGTGCTATTGGTCTCCAACTCTTTCTAGGAATTTGGGAATCTTTTATGCCAGAATGAACAGTACATATTGAATTGCCTGAGTTATGGAGAACCCAAATGCTTTACAAAGCATTATTCTGAGTGCTTCAGAAAGGATACTTTGTTTATGAGTTCAATATTTACTCATTAAAAAAAGCATCTGCTCTTTCTTGACGTGGTTGGGCTTTTTTTTTTTAATTCATTAAAGATCTGAATAAAAGATAAAAGAACCAATTTTTTGAATCAGGAAACTAGTCCTACCAGAATTAACTGTCTTTATGCTAGGACATTGGAACTTGATATGGTGGAGCTTGTGACAAGAATTTAAACAGGGGCCCGGAGAGATAGCACAGCGTTGTTTGCCTTGCAAGCAGCCAATCCAGAACCTAAGGTGGTTGGTTCGAATCCTGGTGTCCCATATGGTCACCCGAGCCTGCCAGGAGCTATTTCTGAGCAGACAGCCAGGAGTAACCCCTGAGCACCGCCGGGTGTGACCCAAAAACCAAAAACCAAAAACAAACAAAAAAAATTAAAAAAAAACAACAACAAAGAATTTAAACAGAAGCATTAGGTCTTAAGATCATCAGTTGGGGTCATTAGACCATCAGTTGGGGTCTTTATATCATCACTTCAAATCTTTAGATCATCACTCTGTCTCTTGTTCTCATATCTTTGTTTTTCAACTGGTATCTCCTCCACTTATTTGTTCTCCTGGGTCTTTAGATTCTAGTTGACAAATCTTAAAAATTTACAGTATGAGCCAATTTATCCTTATATTGATTTTGATAATACAATATAGTATTTTGATAGATATTGAATAGTCATAAATACAGATAGACCTAGAGGTAGAAGAGTAGGTAAAGATGGAGATAGACATATATCTTTTATTGGGTTTGTTTCCTGGGAGAACTCTGATATATAAAGGTAAGCAAGTCCCAGTAGCTTTGTTGAATTTATTTTTTCATGAATTTACATCACCATATTAATTAGCCTAAGTAGAGGAGAAACTCTAGTCTCTACCAGACAGAAGTGGTTAGGGGAAAAAAGTGGCAAAGACCAGGACTGGTAACTGCTTATTGTGGTGGCCTGTCTGTTGTGCCCAAGCTCTCCCCCAACACCCTAGGGATTAGCACAATCAGCAGGTGTCTGGGGGGAAGGACATCTGAACCGGAAGAATCCTCCCCTCCTCAAGTTCACCCCCTGCACCTCTATTCTGTTGGGGATCATTACAGATTTTTTAACTCTAACTGTGGAAACGAATGCAGCTGCTCTTTGTAATTGTTGGTGAAATTGAGTTAAAGCGAGGGTGTTGTGGCACTGCAGGTGCAATCATTAGGCACATCTATGCTGTGTAATTAACCTCATTTCCATGTGAATGTCCGTCGTGTATGTGCTGCTTAGGGAACTCACGCCATGATCATTACACTTACAGTCAATCCAATTAGACAAAGGTTCCCACACTTAGAGAAGGATCAGGACAAACCACAAGGGTAGGCTTCTCTCAAGAAGGTCTCTAGTTAAATGTCTCAAAATAAACAACTGGCCTAATTAATTGTATGTCAGGCCAAAGGAACACACCAAGGAGCTACTTATGTGTCTGGAGTCCAATTCTGGGAATTGTGTAATAGAATCTTTCTTTGTCCATACTTGCAGTGGCTTAGCGATGCATAGGGATTGGGGAAGGAAGGAGGTCTGTCTTTATTGCATCTTCTGACAGATCTCAAACTCCCGTTATCTAAGAGACAGCCCATGGGCTTCACTTTGATATCTTCCTTTGCTGCTTCTGAACAGTCAGAGGAAGAAGAAATAGCATGCAAGTTTCTCAGAATTTGTTGATGAAGTGGGCCAGGTTTTTGATGAAGATGTGTGTCTTGCTACAGCTAGAGGGAGCCCTGGAAAGACTCTTTCCCTAGATTGCCCCAAATTTTATGGACTGAAGCTTTTATGGACTAAAGCTTTCTAATGCATCAGCTAGCCCACTTGTATTTGCATTGTGTTTGCTCATTCTTCCTCTGAATTTCTTGAAGGTAGAGATTATAGCTCAGAATTAGATTAACTCCATTCGCCCCAGATGCTAAGCAAAAGTTGGCATCTCAAAGGAAACTCAATAAACACTGAGGAGGTAGCTGATCATATGGGAAGAAAAAGGATTTGTCCAGTCACCTACGGAATGGATATCATTGCTGCTTTCTAAAATATAACGAAAAACACAAGTAGCTTTTTGAGCAAATTAGGCTTCTTTTTTGTTTTGTTTGATTTCAGTTTTGGGGCCATCCCCAGGGTGCTCAGGGCTTACTCTTTCCTGACTCTATCATTTTGATTAACTGCTGGCAGTGCTCAAGGGACCATATGGAATGCTGGGGATCAAACCCTGGTGGGCCACATGCAAGGCAAACCCCCTACCCACTGTACTTTCACTCCAGCCCCTAAACTAGACTTTTTTAATCTTTGGCGTTTTCTTCTATATATTCATGTATTCAAAGTTTTGCCTTCAGGAAAATATAAAGTTGATCAACTTTTGTCTTTGGCCTTCAGGAAAATAAAATCAGATGGGGCTAGGGTCCACATTTATTAATTTGGAGTTTAAGTAGTTTTTCTTGAGACTGACTGGCTAGATGCTACAACCATGAGTAGATTTTTTTTTTCCCAAGAATAACTGATTCCTAAGTTCTTCTACTCATATCAACTCAAATAGCATGCCTATAGGTGTGGCCCATACATGGGTTAAAAGCTTTCCAGATGACTCCAAAATGCTAGCCCTAGCTACTAGGTAGTTTCTCTACTAAGGTAGATGGAGAGTGTTATAAGATTCTAATGAAAATAAACTTAGATAATGGTTTTTGATGTGAATTTTAGAGTTTTGGAGATCCCTGGTTGTGCTCCAGAATCTGTGAGATATATTTGGTACAATTCGGAAGATGAATTAGTTCTAGAGTTCTCATTCTCAACTTCAATTCAACTTTCTCTGAATGTTGTTGGCTTTATTGCTATTCTTACAAGTGGAAAAATTTCAATGGCAGTAATTTGGGGGTAATATGCAATAAATATAACATAAATTGATAGATGAATTATATTACTATTGACTTGTTCTGCCTCTCTTTCAATTCAGAAATATAATATGGGGGGGGGCAGAGAAACAGAATAGTGGGCAAGGCTCTTGCATGTGGCCCACTGGGGGTCAATCACTGGGGCATCTGATATAGTGCCTTGAGCACCATCAAGAATAATTCCTGAGTGCAGAGAACCCCTAAGCAATACTGGGTGTGGCTTCAAGTGTTACCACCAAAATAAATGTTAAATATTAAAAAAAAAAAACCAGCTGCCTACATTAGACCTTAGTTAAAGTTAGTTCTTTTGTAAAATTTAGGGAAAATTGAACAAGATTTGAGGGGAAAAAATGAACTAAAAATGTAATGTCAAACCAACCATCTGACAGTATAAAACAAATAAACAGAATTTTAATAACATAAGATAACTCATAAGCTGTTTTATGTTTTTGTCTATAAATAGTAACTATCAAATATCTTCATGGGCTAGAGAAATAGTACATGGATTAAGACTTTTACCTTACATGATCCCTGATACTGTGTATTGTCCCCTAAGTACAACCCTAAGCACAATGCTAGGAGTAGGCTTTAAGCATTGCTGAGTGTGGCCCAAACACTGAACAACGCCCAAATCTTTAACATGTAAAATACAAAAATATTCAATTGAACTTATACTATTAAATGTATATCCTCATACTTTATTGTTTTTATACCATGTTCAATTTTGTATATATTATATATAAGACACATGTGTTATATACTCTGAAATTAACAATAACACAGTTGTCTAAAAGCAAGTCTCAACTGAGAAGAGTTTTTTGCACAACTTATTCTGAGTCCTCAAAGATTCTTTATAAAGAATCTTTTGAAACATCTGAAGCCAATATGGCAGAAAGACCAACATTTTAGAAAATCTTGGTAGGTTGCTAAATGAGATTTTTGCATTATATGCTAGATTATGCACTAGACAATTACAATCATACCAAAGATAACAATAACCAACAATAATGAGAGAAAAGCCACCATGAGAGATTTGGATCAGCAGAATATTGTTTAAAAACATTGAAATGGGCCAACCAATGTCTTCATCCATCCAATGTGACCAAGGTCCTTTCCATTTCTGCCTGCTGGAAAATCTATAACCTACCCTTGACCCTGCTCAGTTATTCTATTTGTGTGAATCGTTTTTTGTAAGACAAGTTAAGGCAAGTGGAGAGACTGTATCTGAAGGAATTTCTGAATGGCTGTCACTTAGGAGGGCCTAACTTCTAGTAGGCATTTTTATACATACCCCTTAGGATAAAGAGGCCCTCAGTGGGTTGGGTTTTCACTGACTCTTCTTCCCAGTTCCTGTGCCATTCTACCTCTTCTGTTTTATCTCCCAAGATGCACTAATATAGATGGAGTCCTTGTATTATCAGGGAAAATATATCAGGTCAGAAACTCCAGCTCCTCTTAACTTGGCTCATGTTTTTAAGGAGAATGTTCCCCCATCTAACTTAAGGATTATGTAGCAACAATATCTTTATCTTGGGACTCACATCCCAGAGTGTTGGGTCTAATTACTGAAAGTACTAATTACCTTCATAAAATATTTTAGGTGGGAGCAAAATCTACGGGTGGATAAAATTTAGTTCCTTTTCATTGGCCCATGTAAGGCTGAACCTGGGAAAGTCTTACCTAGTCATCAATCCCACAGTGGGTGCAACTAAATTTTTTCTGATGCAGAATTGCTAATTCACTTAAGTTAAAACAATATTTGGTCTCACAGGTGCCAACTCAAGTAAGCCATTGCTTTGCTTGGAGTGGCTAAAATAATACAATTACATTATATTCCAGAACATTCCTCCTACTTGAAAGAATGCAATTAACATGTTGAAACTGACCTGTTCCTGTTAACTCTAGGAAAATCTGAATATTAAATGATAGCATCATTTGGATGCATAGAGCTATAATATAAAATTGTGTCTGGTAAATACCCTCAAAGTTGGTCTTTATTATAATTTATTTTAGAAGTGCGCAATCCAACAGCTTTTTTTAGAATAGACTGTGAATATTTTATGTCAATTTATTCATTTGAGCCAAGAAATACCCACTTTTATTCTTCAAAAAAACTAGAGCAGCCATCAGTGTTCTTATAGTTAGTAGAAGGTATGATATTCCCTTTTGCCAATGTCATTAAAATTCTGCATTTTATAACTTGCATCAATCCATGTGATAATTATATCTGAAGTATGATTGAGCAATTACCCCAGTAATAGTTCCTGGGTAATAAAAACTATTCTGGAATAGGCATTCGTAAAGAGGAAGCCAATGTTTTTAAGTAAGAATATTTGAACAAGTTTGCTATATTTAGACTCATATATTTATGTCTCTATTAAAACTCTGCATCTCTCATTATGAAATACATCAGGTTTGAGTTATTCATTCTCAAAAGTCTTTAAAAGCAATTAATATGAAAAAAATGGACACTTCACTTGAAGAATGGTCATATGAAGAGAAATATTTTTTCTGACCACAAGTAATTTTTCTCATTCCTGACTAGTACATCTCTGTCAAAGTTTATCTAGATTATGTTTCTACTTTTAGACATATCTAAAATGTATGTGTACCTAGTATTTATGTTTTATATATAAATAATATTAACATCATGCAAAATAAAATCAACATAAGGAGGAAAAGTGATGAATTGCAAATTATTTGATTATTTTTATTCTGTGAATAGGATACTGTCTTTCATAGCAAATTAAAGTTTGAGCTACGAGTGAAATAAGTCAGAGAGAGAGAGAAAAAACGCAGAATGGTTTCACTCATCTATGAGTTTTAAAAAAAATGAAAGATATTCTTGCAATAATAATTTTCAGAAACAAAAGAGAAAAGACCTGGAAGTTCCAGCTTACCTCAGAAAGCTCACCACAAAGAGTGATGAGTTTAGTTAGAGAAATAACTACATTTTGAACTGTCCTAATAATGAGAATGTATGAGGGAAATGCTAAGCCTGTCTTGAGTACAGGCAGGGGTCAGGTGGAGAGGAGGGAGATTTGGGACATTGGTGATGGGAATGTTGCACTGGTGATGGGTGGTGTTCTTTACATGACTGAAACCCAAACACAATCATGTATGTAATCAAGGTGTTTAAATAAAATATAAAAAATAAAACAAGTTTGAGCTACATCTGGATAATTTTTTGTAAAAGTAATTCTATTTGAAGTATGCTTTATTCTTGGAAAAACTTCCTCAAATGTTCAAAGCATGCAATGATAGTATAATTTAAACAAGAAATTACATAGATGAGGACAAACAAGAATAGAAAACTTAATCAGTTTTATTCTACATTGCAAACAAATAATAATTCCTTATATAATTGTAACCAATGTAAGTGGTAAGCTAATACATGTTGAACATTGGACTTAGATGTCTAAATAAAAATTGAGAAATTAATATCTAATCAAAACATATCTGATAAACAGCTGTATTTATCATTTTATCTTCTCAAAAATCTTTTAAAAAACACTGATGGAAAGCTTCAAGAATTAAAATTTAAAAAGAGGGTTTGTTTTTAATTTTTAATTTTATTTTCAAATATACTTTGAAATGTACTTTGAATGATTTTAAGAAAATTATAGTCACCATTGCAATTTACTGGTAAATAATGCAGTCCTGTATACATTTTTATGGTCTTTGTACCATGACAAAATGCTTATCATTCTTATAGATTTTCTAACATTGTGTGGATTTTAAAAATTCTAAAACAAGGATAGTTGAGAGTTGGTAGAATTGGCTACATAACAGAAAGGTCAGGATTTTTGCTATGTAAATAAAACAACAGAATTGCATGGATCTTAGGAGAGTATCTTAGGAAAGACATTCCCAGGTGAAAAACTCAAAACTAGCTTTTTGTTTGTGAAGTTTTTATTGCTCATTTTGACTAAATTTCTAATTCCTAAACAGCATTAATAATACTCTCCCAGTATTATTCACATGAAATACCACAATCACCTATTACTTCCTTTTGAATTCTCTCCTTCACTGTCTTGTAAAGTCATTCCTTTGACATTTTTAATTCTTTGAATGATGCAGAAAACTGCTCTGATCTAAGAAGAGTAAAAAATTGCCAACAGTCCTTGCTCTTCTGGTAGAATGACAATATAATATGATGGTTATCAGAGGCATATAAGGGTATTGTTATTGTACTTAGTTCAGTGGTATTAATCATTATATGAACAAAATGATAGATCCTATGTAGGGTTATGAACTCATTTTACAAAGAGAAGTCCATGAAAACTTCCTGAATACATGTCATTATTGATTTATGCAAAGTTATTGACAAAGTTCAGAGGTACTTTATAGTTGTTGAACTAACACATTTTTCCAGAATAATATAAAAGGCATAAACTACAAAGTATAACCAAGTCCATATGAATGATTTCCTTGATTCCACTTTTTAAAGTGTGTTTTAAGATCAATAGCTTTGAATGATTTTTAACTCTTATACAGTCAGTATAATATGTATTGCTAAAGTTGTATTGACTTTGGGATAAAAAGGCCACAGACTGCAGAGAGAAATTTTAGGTAGCTTTTAATAAACTTGACCAAAGAATATGAGTTGATTTTACCCATAGATGTAGATATGTAGCTTCCTATGACCTTGTTTTGGTATTTCGTCTCATTCTTAAAGTCTTACTGTTTCACTCACAGGGACTAATAAAAATAGGTCTCATGGTAAGTCTATGTTCTGATGGTCAATTCTTGCCTTAGTAGCAAGATATTTACTTGCTCTTGCTGGTTGAGTTTTTATCTGCAAGGTTAACAAGGCCATTGTGTGTGAGAGCAGCTCTTTTCATTTGTTATGTATTTCCCTATGGAAAAACCTTAAGGTAGTCAAATTACTAATGAGGCCTTTGCAGTTAGGGCTTAAGTATACTATTAGGAAAAACATAACTACCTGGAGAATAGCCATGACCCATATTGTAACCACATCAACTCCCTTTTAAAAAAGGCAGAAGACTTGTGTGTGTGTGTGTGTGTGTGTGTGTGTGTGTGTGAATTCATATGTGTGTATGAGAAAGATATAGAAAGATGGGGAAAAGGTGGAAGAGAGAGAATGAAAATGAAAAGAGGAAGGGAAGAAGAAGAGAGTGACTGCATATGTTAAAACCAAAGATCTAAACTTGCATTTGTTTGAGATGCTGATCTTAAAACAAAGAAATCTTGGTTTTTCTGCATCCCAGAACAGGCACCAGTTTTTTCTCATATGTATTTGAAGACAGCTTCATTATTATTTTATTCTGTTTGCTATGATTGGTTTACACTGGTCTGTCTGCCTCACACACAATCTGCAGAAACCCTGTCACTCTCTGACATTTAGAGCCTTATCTTATACCTTTGAATCCTCAATTCTCTGACCATCACAGGGTTGTTATGCATGTTATAAATGTTGAAACTTCCACTTTTCATGCATACAGATTACTTGGATCTTGGCTGTATAAAGATTTGAATTCTTTGGGTCTGGGGCGGGATGGAAGAAGAGCACAAACCAAGCTGAAATTGCTCATCAGTGACTCATTGTTTCAGTGACATAGAACTATTGTCTATCCCATTTTGTGTTCCCAATGAACTCTGATAAATCTCTTGCATTAAAAATAAATTATTGCTGAAAAAAGGTAAGGCATTTGGGGCAGGATATGGTTTTCTTAAATTCGGATGCTAATGTGACTTAAAGTTTTTACTACATCAATTAACATATGATTACACCCCACTTACACATGAATTACATCGATTTACATATGAATATTAGCATTGCTCCCTTTCAAACAATGACCAACTTTTTCATCCCCCAGCATGCAAACTCTAATTTTAAAATTGTTGAAAAAAAATTTCAAAGCTGAGGTCTTGTTTCATTCTCTCATATCATATTATGATTCAACAAACATTTATTATATGCCTAATAAGTCTGATGTACTATACTAGGTTATTTTAAGAATACTTTGATGAAAAAAGGAAGTTATTGCTCTTTGGTATATAAGGAGTCAAAGAGAACCAAAACAAATGCATTTGCATATTAAATTTGCACATGCTTTTGATGTAGGAATGGTGAGAATGGGTCACCACTGTGGCAGACCACGGTTCCCAAGTTCTTCAATATTTTCAGTGAAAATATTGAGTAGCCATGATGCTCAGACTCAAGAGTTAGAATGTAGAAAAGTTTATTGGAAAGTAAAGGAGAGAAAAAAAAAAAAAGGAACACCCCATGGGAAGGAACTTAGTATAGGGCTAGGTTAAATATGACTCATTTTGTGGAGGTGGGGGCAGTTATAGGAAAAGTGAGCCTTTGTTTTTTCTCAGCAAAAAAATCTTAGAAATCTTTTTGCATTCCTGATTAATTAATAAAAAATGTCACAAAGAATGTAAAGATTTACAGAGTGGTATGATTTGATGGAGTCCTTAGGCATTGTCTATTACCTTATTGGTGGGGGCAGAATTTTATGATTTCGTTAGAATATTTAAAGTATTAGCCAGGGGAACAGGGTATGTACTATATCAATGGGGACAGATGGAAGTGTTAGAAAAGAGTAATTGAGGCTTCCTATTTTAGTTGATGGTCTATGGCATTATATTGTTTGTTTGTTTTGCTTTTTGGAGCCATACCCTTTGACCCTCAGGGGTTACTCCTGGCTATGCCCTCAGAAATTGCTCCTGGCTTGGAGACCATATGGAACCCCGGGTTCTAACAAAGGTCTGTCCTAGATTGGCTTTGTGCAAGGCAAACACCCTATCCCTGTGCTATTGCTCCAGCCCCTGTATTTAAAAAAAAAAACAAAAAACAAAAAACAAAACAAAACAAAACAAAACAAAAAAACCTTAGAACATAAAATCTAATTGAATTGAGTCTACTAATGCAGTTTCTTTTGGGAGAAGTTGGGAGGCACAGAGAGTAATGCTTAGGGTTTTATTCCTGGCTTTATACTTAGAATTTCTTCCTGCAGTGGTGCTAAGGAGACCATTTAGGGTACCAGGGATTAAATCTAGGTTGGTGACATGAAAGGCTAGAGCCCTGATTGCTTTGTTATCTGGCAATGCAGTTCCTAATGATAAATTGTATTTATCAAGTAATAAACTGTTTTTGTGTTTTATTTTTATTTATTTTATTTTTGTTTTGTTTTGTTTTGGGGCCACCAAGGTTACTCCTGGCTCTGCACTCAGAACTGGCTCTTGGCTCAGGGGACCATATGGGATGACCTGGATTGAACCCTCGTCCATCCTGGGTCAGCCATGTGCAAGGCAAATGCCCTACCACTGTGCTACCATTCTGGCCCAATGTAAGTTTTTTTATAACTTGATCTGTTATGTCCTTAGAGAGTTGTCATAATGACATATTTGATATCTATGCATCGGGTACCCCAAATAAACTTTGCTGAAAAATATACACATGTATTAACATTGAATATTAGCATAAATATATATATTTACTTCTTATTTTTATATTTGTATCTCATAAACTCATTTTGTTATGTATTTTTGTGTCTGCACACAGTGTTCTATACCAATTTTAATGTTATTTACTAGTTTGTTTAGTCAGTTACTGGTTTGTAATAATTTTAGCCCATACCTCAATATTTAAAGGTGGGTTAACATATAATTTACAAAGTGAGACCCTTTGAGGGTTCAGGAAAGCTCTATTAATAGTTACTGTGGAATTGCAGCATCCCTGGTGGTTATGCTGGGGAAACCAGGATCTCACTTCATGGAACATAAAAACTGAAAAATATGGAATTAAAACATTCCCCTGTTGGTCTTTTAGTCTTTGAGAATTCTGTTATTAAAGCATGATGTTTTTTTCTGAAAATGGGTGGTAGGAAAGGTGGGGGCACTTTGGATATTATAGCCATTTCCAACATTAATCCTAAGAATGAAATTTTTGCGAAATGATAGAAGTCTTGGTGGTAGAAAAAACCTTGGATTTTTGTTTTTTGATTTTTATTTATCTTCATAATTTTTTCTATTAATTTGCAATCATTCCTCAAAATATAACTGCTTGGGGCCGGAGCAGTGGTGCAGTGGTAGGGCATTTGCCTTGCACTAGGCTGACCCAGGACAGACCACAGTTTGATCCCAAAGCATCCCATATGGTGCCCCAAGCCAGGAGCAATTTCTGAGTGCAGAAATCTGAGCATCACCAGGTGTGTTCCAAAAACAAAACAAAACAAAACAAAACAAAACAAAACAAAAAAGTACTCTATGACTTAAAAAATTACTAAAGATGAAGATGCTTCTTAAGGATTCACTGGCTATGTACTTTTATTCCAACTATCTTGCAAACTTAGTGGTTATTCTTCTTATAATTATATTTCTGTGTGTATTACATTGAGAATATAGAGCATTAGTTCATGATTTACAGTTGTATTTAGCTAGTAATTTTTGTTGTTATTGTGTTTGTGAAGTACTAAGGGGAGTACTCAGGGGAAGTATGGGGGAAATATATTGTTATTCTGAGGAATCCAACCTGGGTAAACTGTGAGGAAGACATCTTATGTGCAGTACTATTTATCTTGGCCCTAGTTAGATATTCTCTCTAATAAAATCTTGGAAAAATATGTTGGAATACACTGAAAGAAAGAAGAATCACTCACTGGGGCCTAACAGAGTACTTCTATGACAGGAGCTTTGTAAAGTCTATTTATCTCTGCACAATGAAGACACAAAAGAAAGGCAGAAATATTTTCTTGAAATTGAAATTCTAAAGTTAGCTCTAACTGGCCTTATCTCATACAGTCACCTACTTGATACTACTATTTTATAACTTTAAATTTTTCCACATTTAAGATTTTCATTGGTCTCTCTGATAGAATGGGGCCATAGACTTATTTTTCACTTTTTAGATTTTTCACTTTTAGGTGTGAATAAAAATGCCAGCTATATCATTCTTCTACTTAAAGCAAGTAAATTGAATAAATGTTAAGTAGAGCTACCAACACATAATTAACATCAAAACGACTAGACTAATGGATTGATTTTTTTATTCGTTTCAAATTTCAGATCAATCACTTCAATTATACTAGAGTAATTTTTCTCTTCCAATATAAGCGTTCAATCTCATTCAATGGAGTTACAATCTGCGTTAAATTATTGTTTTAATATAAAATATAAAGTCTAATATCCACATGTCTAGGTGAGGCCTTGCTTGGCAAGGTGCCTTTACCCCTACGCCGTCAAATCTTGAGAAGCGTAGTTGTGAAATAATTTCACAGGCAGTCAGTTAAAGTTTCATTGGAGACAGCTCATTTTATTCTATGGTCCTATCTGCCATGTGCATTTTCTCCCGTGGCTTCTATGCTCCTCTTATTCCAAGCAGCTTCTTCTAAACTGCTTCTCCTCTGGCTCTCTGCCTCTCTCTCCCAGGAGCTCTCTGTCTCCCTTTTAGCTGCTCTCCATGCTTCCTTGCTGCTTTGCTTCACCCCAGCCAATACCTATTATATTTTTTATTCCAAACTGCAGATCCCTCCCAGCTGTGGGTGGTTCTGACCATCCAGGTGAAATTAACATTTTATTTTTATTTTTATTTTATTTTGTTTGGGGGCCACACCCAGTGTTGCTCAGGGGTTACTCCTGGCTATGCGCTCAGAAATCGCCCTGTCTTGGGGGACCAGATGGGATGCTGGGGATCGAACAGTTGTCCATTCTAGGTCAGCCTCATACAAGGCAAATGCCCTATAACTGCACCACTGCTCAGGCCCCGAAATTAACATTTTTATAGAAAACTTAGGAAATTGGGGGGAGGGTACCTCACAACTATCATCTATCTATCCTTGAGATGCTCATCACGTTTTCACAAACAGCAGTTGATTTCCGTGATTTATTGTTTCTCTTATTAGTACACTCTTCTTTATATGTTTCAAAACTTCTTTAAAGTTATTTGAAGAAACAGAGAACTGTATCTCTTACAGACTCTAGCTAAAAAATAAGTGGCACAGTGGAATGCTGTAAGATAAATATGATACTGTGTTGTGAAACAGCATGGTTACAATTCACTGAAATAATACATGAGGAGAAAGACGCAAAACTGGAGGGTTTTATTTATATAGAAAAAAAATCAAGGGAGTGAACAAACTCAATGGAAACAAAATCCTTGGAAGCTTTGAGGTAAGCAACAGGGAAGAAGAGGTTCCCAACGATGAGAGAACAAGGGTCCAACTAAACATAGTGGGGGCTTTTGGAACTTTGGTAGAAAATACTGTAATGTGGATCTATAACAGGAGTAATATTATGCCCTGAACACATTATAATGCTGTAAATAAATACCACCTCAATTAAAATAAATACATAATTAAATAAAATTTGTTGACCATAAAATTTCAGAAAATCATAGACACCTATAAACTATAAAGTTCATAATTTCTCAGGGGGGAGCAAAGTGATAGATAGCACAGCGATAGGGCATTTGCCTTACATGCGGACAACCCAGGATGGACCCAGGTTCATTCCCAGCATCCCTTATGCACCCCCCACCCCCCTGGCCTGCCAGGAGTGACTTCGGAGTGCAGAGCCAGAAATAACCCCTCAGTGTTGCCAAGTGTGGCCCAAAACTTAAATTTCTCTGAATTTCTAATTTTTCTTTGTTCCTTTACTATTTTTCCAAAACATATTTTTCTCCTTTTTTGCTCCCCACTCCCCAAAATCATATTTTTCATTTTAATTTTAGATATATAGAGAGATGTATTTTTACAATGTTTAGGTTTTCCTTCTGTCCCTTATAAAGAAACATATGTATTACATGAGAAGAGAAAGAGATGTATTTACTTAAAAAGGCCTTAGGTACTTAAGAAAACTGGATCTGTTTTTTTTTAAGCATCATATTTTTTAGACTATTATTTTCAACACATGGACAAATAAACAACTCAGTATTTTTACTCATTACTAAGATTGAATATTTTACTCAAGTTGTCCAGAATCCCCCGGGAGAAAGACACTACGTCAGACTATAAAAGCTAAACTTATTTATGTTTGTTTATTATGTCATCTCAATTATCCCAAAGTCAATGCTAGATGATTCCTCATCGTCTATTCTTGAAAGCTGACGAGTTTTATGCAGTTGGGTCATTTACTTTGGAATATGATTCTCCGGTAAACAAAGATTCTATTTTGAAAAAGATAGTCTTGCAACCTTCACATGCAGCCAATTTAATATACTTCATGTTTTCCTTGGCATTCCAGAGATAAACAACAACAAAAACTTCTACTGGACTAACCTAGGGAAAATCTTAAAGAAAGAACATTTCTTTTTATCAGCCTCCCTCTTCATTTTGACTCTGATTCTAAAACTTCAATCCCCAATTAGGGGTCTGATGCAGTTGGAAGAATATATTTTACTATTTCTCAATCACTAAAGTGTACTTACCTATGCCTTTGCTCCTTATACTTTTCCACTTGATGTCCTTTTCCTGTAGGATAGTCAGAGATTATGAGCATTGATAAGTGATTTCTGGTCATGTGTTCATAGTTAGAATCACTTCCATGTTCTATATATTAACCATAGTTTGATGTTTCTGGTTAGAATTCCCTCTGAGACATGGTTTGATCTTGAGTACGCCAACTAATAATATAGCCATTGCTTCATCACGCTGAGTCTTCTGTAGTGACATTGTTATGTCAGCCTTAGAAATATATCCATAATTTTTGAACTTCGATGAAGAATTGTAATTCCATTGTCAGTTTACAATCGTTATTGTGCTGTTATTTGTGGGAATCAACACCATGATAATCTTGTCCTTGGTGTTCATGACATAATCAATCCACAGAATTTGAATAAAGGAATCCATTCCATTAGATAACACAGACATCAAATTTCATAATATTTGCATTTGCACCTGCATCTTTAGTCTGTGTTGTGGTTTTGAGGTTATTGATGAATAGCTATTAGCGAACTGCATGATAAGGCCCTGTAAGGGTGTTCAAGTAATTAATCTCAGCTTAATATTTTCAGTCTGGAAAGGAGACACATTTTTTTTGCTTATTTATTCCTGCATGGCTCTTTAAGCTGAGCACTTTGCCAGTTAGCTAAAAACACAACATAAACTTGTTTATAAGTGAGAATTAACGTTTAACTCTTTTCAAGAGGTGTTTTGGATTTTGATGTTCTTCTCTCCAACAATTATTAGATGCCAACGTTCCTTCCAAACAAGGCTCTATGGTTCATAAATGATTCAAGATTAGTTTAACGAGCACATTTTTTTATTTTAAATAAGAAAATTTAAAGAAAACAAACATCATTGTGATCATGAGCATTGGCAAGCAGGTATTGAATAAAAGAGCACAGAGGTAATGAGTCCTACTAAAGGCTAATTATGTATGTTAATTTGGCTAGGCTATAGTGCTGAGTTGGTTGGTCAAACATTAATCTAGCTGTTATGAAGGTATTTTAATATGTGATTCACTTATTGTTGCTGATAATATTGTCTGATCAATTTCTATAAAAAACAGTATTGCTACTCCTACACAAAGTAAAAAGAGGGATGATCTTGTATAGTAGTGTTAATGCATATAGCTTATACAGGTTCAAACTCTGGTACCACATATTGTGCCCCCAAACACATTGTCAAGTATTATCCCTGAGCATAAAGCCAGGAATAAGCCCTGAGAGAATAATCACGTGTACCCAATTTCCTCTTTCCCACATAAAGTCAGAATAGAATTTTCGTCTGACCCAGTGATTGAACTTCTTGACATCTACCCACAAACTGCAAATTATTATTTTAACAAGATAAATGCACTTCTCTGTTTATTATATCACTCTCTACAACAGTCAGAATACAGAAACAATCCAAGTGTCCAACAACAAATGAATGGGTAAAAAAAAATTGTGGTATATATAAAATGGAATATTATGCTGTTGTAAAAAATCTGAAATCATATGATTTGCTGCAGCTTGGATAGAACTTGAGGGTTAAGTGAAATACATTATGGGGCTAGGGTGAAAGCACAGTGGGTAGGGCATTTGCTTTGTGTGCAGCTGACCTGGGTTCCATCCCCAGCATACCATATGATTCCCTGAGCCTACCATGAGTAATTTCTTAGTGCAGAGCCAGGAGTAATCCCTGAGCACAGCTGGATGTGACCCAAAACCCAAACCACCACAAAAAATTAATAATTTATGTGCACTAATAGGAAGAAGGATAGATACTAGATATTCTCACCAATACAGGGACAAAACAGGAACTAGATTCTATTAATTACAAATCTGTGATCTTGTATCACAATACTCAGATAACCAAGTAGAGGGGAGAGATTGTGGGCAGAAAGAAATGAACTAGAAGTAGCATTAGACATTGGTGGAAGGTAGTGGACATTGGTGATAGGCTATAGTGACTTTGTACATCAAATTTCCAACATTCCCACTATCATAAGTCCTTTTCATAAGCTATAATCAAATAATATTTTGTCTTTTTTTTTGGTTTGCAGGCCACAGCCAGTGGTGTTCAGGGCTTAGTTTTGGCTCTGAGCACAGGGGTCACTCCCAGAGAGGCCTAAAGAATCATATAGTGTGCCAGGGATTGAATCTGGGTTGCATATGTAAGTAAAACACTTTCCTTGTATCTCTGACCCCCAAAGTAAATTTAAAAAAGGATGTGACTCATATTCATAGGTCATTGGTTTTATATGAATAAAATTACTCTGATAATGGAAAAGGCTTCTTTGATTCCATCTGAAACAAATATATAGGAAGTCATTCTGCCTCGATTTTGTAACATTAAATCATGTCCAAGTTGCCAGACTCCTGGGATACCCTTCAAATTTCAGAACAAGGCTGCTGCGAAATGAACCCCAGGAACCTTTACTTGTTTGTTCTAACTTGAAGACCTACAACTCAGATTCTAGACTTGCCAACTCCTGCAGAGCGTGTCCTCCTTAAAATTCAGTGTTGGATAGACTTTTACCCAAAGATAATGGTATCAGAATTTGTTTAGATACTCTCATTAAGAACATAAACATTTCTTTCAATGTGTAAAACATTATCTATTGAGTATGTCTAACTCCATATTCATCTAAATCTATCTATATCCAATTATCTATCATGCATCTATATGTCTGTGTGTATAGATGTGTAAAATGAAAAATTTAAAGACTAATTGATAAAATATCAGATGTCAACCTCTTCCAATCTCCTCTTTAACCCCACAGATATTTTCTCCTTTAGAAGAGCTATTGATGAAGATAATTTGATTGGGGTGATGAGAGAGATGGTACCCAGTTCCGTTACAGGAAATGGATATGGTCCTCTTCTAGAGTCATAAATAAGCCCTCAGCATGGTCATGTATATCTCCCAAACAAATTATATTATATTATATGTATCATACACCACTATGCAATTTTAAGGCATTGAGCTGCAATTATAGTACCTAGCTATCTATGAAGATTAATACCTAATTTAAAATTTATCACAGAGACATACATTGTTAGACCATCCTCAGTAATTTTGAACTGAGGTGCTTGTAAGTGGAAAGATGAAATAATTCAATAAATTTGAATGGACCTGAAAAATACTAATATATAAATAATAAAAGGCATTTTCTTGCATGCAGCAGTGCCAGAGTGATTTTCAAGCACTAAGTATGATTCCCCCAGCTCTGCCAGGAATGCTCCCTGAGCACAGAACCAAGAGTAAGCATTGAACACTGCTTGGTCTGTTCCCCTACAATTTTTTTTCAATAAAACCAAATTAAATATTCAAAAGTTAACATGTATAATTTGGTATATTAGATTGATGGTAATGGCTGTATCTTTTCTTAGGGAAAAAAAAAGAGTGGCGCTCAGTGGCACAATAGATATGTGGTCTGACTTGAGCCATAAATTGGAATGACTGGAATTTAGAAACAAGAGATTGTAGGGATTAGAATATAGAGAGCCCAGGTAATATGAGTCAACAAATTGAGGTAAAAATGAGATGTTACTGATACAGAGGAAATGCAGACTTGTCAAATAAGCCAGCCTTTCTTCCCTCGGGCAACCTGTGCCTTGTACAGAGATCTTCCTACCTGACTATTCAGAGCAAATATTTCATGATAGGCATTGTAAGATTCTGAGAAAGGTATTTTCAGCATTTCACTTTCAGGTGAAAATCAAAAAGTTTATTATTTGAGGGCTGTCAGAATTTTCTTTCTTTCTTTCTTTCTTTCTTTCTTCTTCTTTTCTTTCTTCTTTCTTTCTTTCTTTCTTTCTTTCTTTCTTTCTTTCTTTTTTCTTTCTTTCTTTCTTTCTTCTTTCTTTCTTTCTTTCTTTCTTTCTTTCTTCTTTCTTTCTTTCTTTCTTCTTCTTCTTTCTTTCTTTCTTTCTTTCTTTCTTTCTTTCTTTCTTTTCTTCTTTCTTTCTTTCTTTCTTTCTTTCTTTCTTTCTTTTTCTTTCTTTCTTTCTTTCTTTCTTTCTTTCTTCTTTCTTTTCTTCTTTTCTTTCTTCTTTCTTTCTTTCTTTCTTTCTTTCTTTCTTTCTTTCTTTCTTTCTTTCTTTTCTTTCTTCTTTCTTTCCTTCCTCCCTCCCTTCCTCCTCCTCCCTTCATCCTTCGTTCCTTCCTTCCTTTTTTCCTTTCTTTCTTTCTTTCTCTTTCTACTTTCTTTCTTTCTTTCTTTCTTTCTTTCTTTCTTTCTTTCTTTCTTTCTTTCTTTCTTCTTCTTCTTCCTTCCTTTCCTTCCTTCCTCTTCCTTCCTTCCTTTCTCCTTTCTTCCTTCTTTCTTTCTTCTTTCTTTCTTTCTTTCTTTCTTTCTTTCTTTCTTTCTTTCTTTTTTTTCTTTCTTTCTTTCTTTCTTTCTTTCTTTCTTTCTTTCTTTCTTTCTTTCTTTCTTTCTTTCTTCTTCTTTTTCTTCCTTCCTTCCTTCCTTCCTTCCTTCCTTCCTTCCTTCCTTTCTTTCTTTCTTTCTTTCATTCTTTCTTTCTTTCTTTCTTTCTTTCTTTCTTTCTATTTTCTTTTCTTTCTTTCTTTCTTTCTTTCTTTTCTTTCTTTCTTTCTTTCTTTCTTTTCTTTCTTTCTTTCTTTCTTTTTCTTTCTTTCTTTCTTTCTTTCTTTTCTTTCTTTCTTTCTTTCTTTCATTCTTTCTTTCTTTTCCTTTCTTTTCTTTCTTTTTCTCTTTCTGTAACCCTATACAGAATGATGTGATGGAAATTCATAACATAAAATATGTGTGCTCATATATAAATATATACATATTTAGCCAAATTGGTTTTTTAAGACCTCTGCTTCCTGTTTTATGACTAAGTGTAAGCTGCAATCACTTTTTCCACTCCAGATTTGTGAAAATTTGTTGCAATATATTTCTTGATTTATTTGTGCTTTGTATTTTTCTTTTGCAATTTGTTAAAACAATAATGATTTCAAGTGAAAAGACTTTTATATCAATAAGTAACCCAATGATTTACTGATTCTTTTTAACACCGTACAAAGTAAAATCCATTACATACTTGAATGTATGTAATGGAATAGAATAAAAAAGTGGGGTTAGGGAGCTCCAAACAGTGGGGTTTTATATTTATAGTTTTGATGTTAACTTCATAGAGGTTATGGGAGAAGGTAAATGATGGTCATTTGTAAGTATCAGCCCTATTCATCAAAAGAAATGAAAAATTGATTTGTGGATTCCATTAAAATATAAACATGAATAATTACCTGAGAATTGGCAAGGTAAGACTTGCAAAGTCCTTGAGTTTTCAAATGCATTTTGTTTTGCAGTTGCAAAGGTAAGTGTTCTAAATGGTGACATGTTTTCTCATCTCTGCCCCATGAAATAAAACATGCTAACATGAAGACTTAGTTCCTTGACTTAGTCTGAATCTTTTTCTTTTATCTAGCAATGACTCAGAGTATTTTTAGAGCATTTACTAAAGACCCAAGAGGGTAAAGAAGATAATGGAAAAGACCAGAAATACAAGGTAATAATATAACAACAAACAAACAAAACAAACAAAAATCACTCCCTGAGATTGAGTTAGCTCTTTCTAGATATGGTCTTCCATTTCAATTTCTTCCTCAGATATCTCCTAACTCAATAGTTACTTCACTTCACTCAGGTTTATCATATTTCTCAAAGAAACAAAATTTAAAAAGTTTCAAGTTACTTTTATTTATTTACTTCTACTTGCTTCTATTATCTGGCAATTCAATGTTTAAGTAATCTTGTTTAAGTAATCATCAGCACTTTTCTATGTCTAATATAGATCCTATAGTTTATTAGGAAATAGGGGGGCTGGAGAAACAGAAAATGGGGCTGAAGAGACAGCACAGTGGTAAGGCGTTTGCCTTGCATGCAGAAGGATGGTGGTTCGAATCCCGGCATCCCATATGATCCGCCAAGCCTACCAGGGGCAATTTCTGAGCTTAGAGCCAGGATTCCTCCTGTTGGGTGTGACCCAAAAACCAAAAAAAAAAAGGGGGGGGATAATTTTATGTGTAATTTTTTCTTGATTTTATGTATACTTTATAGACATGGGACTAAATAAATAATTTTAATTGGAAAGAAAGAAAAGTTCCTTTTCTCTTCTTTTTGGCCTTATTTCTATATGACAACAGAATTTCTGCTCCGAGTCAAGTAGGAGTAAAGAATTTGTCGGAAAAGTCTGTTTTGAAGACTATTTGAATCTCCAAACCAATTTATTCCATTACATCTGCCACCATGTTGATTGCATGAAGGTAGAAATTTCAGAGGTTCACTCATATCAAATGATAAAGGATGACTGAAGTATTTCTCCTTGTTTCTCTCTCTCTCTCTTTTTTTTGGACAAAATATTTCCTCAGTAACATGCATTATGATTCATGTATGTATAAATTTCTAGATTGTGGCAAAAAACAATTGCATTTTTTTTTCTCCCAAAATATCTGGGCTGTGAGAGTATATTTTTATGAGTTAATTGCAGCCTTATTTTTGAGAAATTCATATTTCTGTAGAGTTAATACTATACTTCTAGAGTCAAAATAGATATTTTTAGTATCTCGCCACTTCCATTTCTCTCTTTCTCTCCTTCACCTGTCTTCTCTTCTAAAAACTCTTGTTTCTGTATTTATCAGTCCAAAGAAATATGCTTAAATAGTGGAAATATTCAATAATTTGGGCATTTCAATCACACCATGGGAAATTCCAGGGAAGTCTAGAGATTCATTAATATTTGCAATTCTTTCATTCATTTAATTTCATTCATTTCATTCATGATTTAAAATGAGCAGAAATTGTAAGATATATGGTCATCATGGCCCTAAACCATGCAAAGCCTGGAGATGCCATCTATGGCCTACCATGCAAAGCCTGAAGATGGCTCTTTCCATGTTAGATCTGGGCGGGTGTGGATAAAATGAAGTGCAATCATAGTGAGGTAAAGAAACCCCCCAAGTGACTTGGAGACCCCCCAAAGCACCTTACTATTTCTTTTCAAATGATACTGATCATCTGTCTCTAAAAAAATAAGGCCATTTGTGTTCTGAATTTCTCTCTGACCCGGAAAAGGGACCTTCCTTTCCTAGACAGTTTTTCATGATCTTTGAAATAGCACAGAATGGGTTTGCAGAAGAGCAATGTTCAAAACAACCAAGAAAATAGAGCTATCATGCTGACTTAACAATATAAAAGGATTTTTTTTTTGGATGGTATTTTCTGGTTAAACGTGGAGAGATGAAAGTATAGGCCAAATGTGTGCTAGAGGAAAACCAAACATAAGCCTGGTATTCTTCTAAGTCTCTGAGAATTGAATGTTCTACTTCTGTCAACACTCAATAATCAGAGGTGATTTGAATTTATTTAGATGTAGTACTGAGCCAACTGTCCTAGATACTAATGAGCACTTATATCTGGAGTTCTCATCCCAGAAATAGGTTTAGGCAATTATATCAGTTCCTTAATGGGTCTCTTGGCTCTTGGCAACACCTATTAAGTGATGTCCCAACTTCAAAACTAAGACTATATTTCTATCTCAGAAATATCCTAGGGTGCCCAATTAGGGACCCAGCTGAGTGGTTTAAAAAGGTAAGCACCAATCAGAACTGCTTTTCTAGACTTCTGTGTGAATAATAAACAATAAACTTAGATTCCAGATTCTCTTTCTTGGGAGATGCCTCCTACAAAGGTTGGGCTGAGTCCTCTCTAGCCTATTCCAAAAGAAAATAAAGTTTCCTAAATATATAGAGCTTGCTTCTCTCTTGCAACTCAGCATACAAATACTTACCAAATCATCTCAGATGGGGTGTTTTGATGCCAATATCCCAAATAATAGGGTTGAAAGCCCTTATTATAGACAATTTTGGTTAAGTGGAGGGCATTGTCCCTGGAGATTTTTAATGTCCAAGGCTTCAGAAATACAAAGACTTCGAGGAGAGGGAGTTATTCTAAGAGGTGGTGCTTGTGATGGGAACCCAGGTCTGGGCGTGGTGTTTCGAGCACTACCTCCAGACAGAAGTAGGTGCCAGAATGAAACTCGCATCAGGACTGGCAGGCACTGAGGTATAAACAAAACCCAGGGCTGCAGTGTTTGTGTTTTCAGAGTTTCTTGGCTACTTTCCTTCTCTCTCTCTTTTCCTTCCTTCTTAACCAAACAGATTCTTTAGTTCCTCCTCAGAAAGACCTTTTCTGTGTTCCTGATAGAGACAAGAACCTTATTGGTGGACTAGGCAGAAAAAGCAAACACTTAACAGGAGAAAACATGCAATGTGTTATAGAAGTATTAAGAGTCAGGACTTGCACAATTTTGCTGTTTTATTAAAATTATTTATTTTCTTGAAATTGAGGGAAAATATTGTATAGGCCGTGTTAAGGATACATCATGGCAGAAAAATGGAACTGTGTTTCAGATATAAGTCTGTTCTCTAAGTCTGTCTCCCTCGAGACAAAATGGTAGCTGCATGTCACGGAAATGGTAATTTCACAAATTTGCATTTAATCAATGTTTGCATGGACCTTTGAAACCTTCCAACTTCTTTTTTTTTGTTTTTGTTTTTGTTTTTGTTTTTTTGTTTTTGGGCCACACCCGGCAGTGCTCTGGGGTTACTCCTGGCTATCTGCTCAGAAATAGCTCCTGGCAGGCATGGGGGACCATATGGGACACCGGGATTCGAACCAACCACCTTTGGTCCTGGATCAGCTGCTTGCAAGGCAAACACCGCTGTGCTATCTCTCTGGGCCCACCTTCCAACTTCTTACCTCCTTCTCCCCATCTCTTTCTAAAATCAGCAATTTTTGCCACTGACCAGGCAATAATCAGAATAATTTGACTTGCTTGGTTTTATATCTTGAAAATAAGCTCTCATAACATTAAAGATGACATGAGGGAGGAAAGTTTTTATCCATATGGATATCCATATGTCATAATAAATGACATATAATAAATGACAACTGTTTTCTATTCTCAGGGTGAACATGATACTGATTATAAAAATCAATATTGGTCTCTGTGTCAAGCATTGCATGCATGCTAAGCTTTTATTGTCTTTTACTTAGGCAACAGTTCAATAGGACTAGTAGTTTAGCATGATTTTCAATTAATTGTCATCTTCTTATAATATATATGCTGCAGCATAAGTTTAGTTGAACATATAGTCAGCTCTACCATTAAGCACTAGATTTTTTTCTCCAAATTTGAATTATAATTATAAAATATAAAATGTATCAATGGCCTATATATTATTTCAGAGACCTTTCTATAAATACTTGAATATTGTACAGTACAGAAACAGAACACAAAAAATAAAGGCATAATATATCTTATTTCCTGCATAATATATTTTTGCCTGAAAGGTTGCCAGAAATTACCAAATATAATACATGTTAAAAAAAATATTAACTACAGTGCTGCAGTTTGGAATGACCTGAATTATCTTAAAAATATTTTTTAAAATAACTTTTTTATGAAGGGATTCCCAGTTATATTCAGGGGTCCTTCCTTGCAATGTTTTAGGGGGCTTATATCAGCCATAATTGAAGCAAATGTCTTAGCCCTTGTATAATTTCTCTAGTCTCAAATTATGAATATTATTTTATTTTACTCTGTTTTTATTGATTTGTTCTTTATCATAGAATGACCTCTTAGGGATATAACATCATAGCTATATACATACATATGTGGTTTCTGACTTCATTTGTTAATGCTGGGCACTATTTCTGGTTCTGGATTCTACAGTGCCAGGTATTGAACCTAGGTTCAATGTTGCATGCAAGACAAGGCCTTGTACTTTAAATAGGCCTAACATTTTGACTATCCTTTAAAATATATTGTTATACCTTTTGTTTTAAATAACATATAGGTTTCTAAAATTTTTTTTACTTAAATTTTGATCCTTTTACAGCACCCTCAATGAGTATTGTAATATATTCTCCCATTGCAAGCAAATATAGTAAATATTTTCAAGTATGCCCTATCTGTAATGGGTGTACTTTTGGAAGGCAACTGTCTATCCTCCAGGAGGAAAAATAAGGTTGTCTTTTGTCTGGGAGATTGAGTGTTAATTTGTACATGGCAGCGATCTACTGGAGAAAAGTTTCTACAGATAAAGGGACCTAGAGATCTCTAGGATTTGAATTTTAATTGAGAATCTAGTGCTGTTAATGAAAGTAGTAGTTATCTTAGAAAGAGTTTTGCCTTTTCTCAAAAGAAGAATAATTTGAAGGAAGTCAGTCTCAAGAACAGATTAGCTGGGCAGGAGAGATAGCAAGGAGGTAGGGTGTTTACCCTGCAAGCAGAAGGACAGTGGTTAGAATCCCAGCATCCCATATGGTCCCCTGAGCCTGCCGGGAGTGATTTCTGAGCGAATCGCCAGGAGTAGCCCTTGAGCGCTGCCAGGTGTGACTCCCCCATCCCCCAAAAAAGATCATATTCACTGATGCAGCCTTAATACCCATATTATCCTTTCTTTTGCATTTTCTGGGATAGGGAGATGGTTGGATCACATCTGGCTCTGTGCTCAGGGATGATTCCATGATTCCAGACAATGCTCAGGACCATATACAATACCAGGAATCAAATTCTATTTACTGTATGCAAGGCAAGTGTATTCCCAACTACTATATCTCTCTACCTCTGCTCTTTCCTTCTAAAATAGGAAGCTTAAAGAGTTCATCTCTGGGCATGGAGATAAGGTGTTTGCTGTGCATGCAGAAGGATGGTGGTTCAAACCCCAGCATCCCATATGGTCCCCTAAGCCTTCTAGGAGTGATTTCTGAGCATAGAGCCAGGAGTAACCTCTGAGCACTGCCCAGTGTGAGCCAAAAACAAAAACAAACAAACAAACAAAAAAGAGTTTATTTCTACTTTGACATGACTAATTGAGTTCTAGCCCTGAAGTTGTCAATTGAGAGAGGAAAAAGAAGAAGTTCTAGAAGCATGAAAGAGCAAATGGTAATGCTTCCTCCTCTTCAGGGCCCTACTCAAAAGCTTCACCCACAAACTTCAAATAGCACCTTCTTAGCCAAAATGGGTTTGGGTCAAATACAACTTTTGGGTATAGTGTCACCCAGGTTCAATGTGGGAATCCCTATGACTAAGACAGATTGGGATCATGGGTATTGTAAGCTATGTGAAGTGTTAGCACAGTTCACTAATCACTCCCAGTAGCAGTCCTTCCAATAGAAATTTATTAAAATAACATCCTCATTGCTATCTGTGGTCTGGGATCATTAACAAATAATTGGATCAGCTGCCCACTCAAGGGAGCAGACATGGAACTGTAGAATGGGGAGCCGTGAGTGTTTGGGAACTGAGAAGTCTTCAGGCTGTCGCCATGAACTGGGAAAAAAATGAGTCACAAAGGTTGATAGAGCTTAGTCATTTGCCCTTCTGGAGCTGTGCAAACCACATCCACATCAGCCAGGAGAAAGACTGCCGTCCTCCCCACTGGCTCCCAACCAGAGTGTGTCTCCACCCAGACACAGTTTATTTCTACGCATTGTGTTTAAAAGCATTTAATCTCTTTCCAGTAAGAATCAGACAAACAGAAGACCAGAGGAAACTAGGTTAGTGTTATCTAAGGGAAACCTGTCCCTATCCTACCTGTAAGCTTTTTTCAAGTCACTTTTCAAAATAGGGATTGAGTCCATCACCTTCCAGCATTTGAACTTATTAAACAGTTTAAGAGTTTTCTACATCTTCCCTTGAATTCATTTTAACAACCTCAGAGGTTTTTTTTTTTTTTTTTTTTTTTCTTTCTCTTGCCCGACTCTCACTTCCTTCCAGGGTTTGTGACAGTCTAGCTAAAGGCTGAGGCGTGGTTTGAATTTCCATCGAGAAGCCTCCCCTCCAATCAGCCAGGTCAGGGTGGAATTTTTATTGGCCATAAATTTTTTTACTGGCTAGATTAATGTGATTGAAAGCATCACACCCCGTAACTACGGTCTGCTATTTGCTTTAGCAATACCTGTGGAAAAGGGCAACTTGGGACCCAGGCACCGTGGAGCTGGTGAAACCATTGGCTCCCCCCAAACACATTGGGGGCCCCCTTTGACGGATGACCAGAAGCCTCTCTTGGAGGGAGGTCTGCCCAGCAAGAGGCTCCATTGGTGCATGCCACGGCTCTGTGTAGCCATGATTCACTTCACTGACTATCAAAGCTTTCTACAACTTTGCTTGCTGACTTTTGACCAGAGGTTCCCTTTCAACACGAGGAAAATCTGCCTAGAGAGAAAGAGAGAGAGAAAACCCATTACTAGGAAAATAAATGGCAGTTGGGATTCTGGCGGGCTCTGGTTAACGGCCCGAGGCACTTGGGTTTGAGCCTGTCGTGTGGGGCAGCTGGGGATGTATAGGGTGGCATTTTATGAAGCATGGTTTATATCAGCATGGATTAGTATAACAACAACGCAGGGGATATTCAATAAAACTGGGTGTGAGGATCCTTCTCAAAAAGATCAGGGGGCCTGTTGGCCAGAGTCCCTCCCCCCCCCACATATATACCCCATCACCCCCTCCCCTTGCAACTGTGATTTTGCAGAAAATTGCTTTCTGAAACGGATTTTGCATGAAGGTTTTCCCATCTGTTTTTTCCCCTCTGACCCTTGGTTGCTTGACCTTGTCTTGGGGTGAGTTGGGGAGTATGTAAGGAGGGGATGGTTTGTAAAGATGTTCTCTCATCTTGGCCTTCTTGCATCTCAGTAGAGCCTGCAAGTTTTCTTGTTTCTTCCTTCCTAAAAGAAATGCCAGCATTTTTACTTCCAAAAAAATAAAAAAGAAGAACACAAACAGCCAATGTGCCAGATTGCAAAGGAGATCAAGGACTGAAACCCAACCTCAAAAGTCGCATGTACAGAGAAACCCCAAAACTTTCCCTAAACCCAACCTGGAACGTTTCGGGCATTTGACTTTTCTTTCGTCTCGGGCCAGTTTTTAACCATTCGATGGTTTACAATGATCAGGCTGGCCGGGGCCAGGTTAGAGAGTAGCTCGAGGGGATTTTTGTTTAAAAATTTGGTTCCTGGGATAGGTGGTATTGGCAAGCAAAGACTTGGCCTTTTGATGCCAACTCTGAAGAACCAGAACACTTTTCCTGGGCTGGAGTTCTGGGTATCAGACTTGGCGTGCACACATTGAGAAGAGAAATAGTCCCAGAGGAAATGGATGAGGAGGAAGAGGCTGAATATGTAGGGAGAGATATATATGCACAAGGGAGGAAAGAAAAAGGTCCAAATCATAGAAGATAGAAAAGAGAAATAATACATTTTTTTTCCAAAAGGAAAGAAATAACAAAAGAAGAAAGAATGTTCCAGAGACAAAAACAGTACATCCTCTGGACTATAGATCTATTTTGTTCCCTTGCAATTAGGAGATAGATTTCATTAAGAATGGACTCCCCCTGCTTTAAAAATATCTGGCTTCCATTCCCAGTCTCCTCTGTCCTCTTTCTTCTTCAGTTGTCCACATCTATGACCCGACTCACCCCAGAGACAATATGAATGCTCAGCTTGTGTTTGTCGGGAAATGTTCTACCGCAGTTCTCTGAGCTTCTAGAAGTGGGGAGAAAGGCCTTGATGAATCACAGAAACAGACTTTACATGAAACACCAGCCATCCCCTGCCAGCCAGTGGCTCTAATCTCAGTCAAATGTGCATGTTTATTTTTCCAAGAAGAGGGCCCCTCCATGACTCACGGGACTCAGATGCTTCTTACTAATGGACCCTTGTACCAGTCAAGAATGTGACACACGGCGAGACACGCAGCTTAACAATCACAAACAACAGCACAGTTAATGGGGGGTGACGCTGCAGTGACATGTGTCACACCAAAGAGCTTATGGCTCGCGTTCCCCGAGGCTACAGATGAAGGGTCTCTGGATTGTGTAATAATGATAAAATATTGCCATCTGTTGGCATCCTGTGTAAGCAGGATCTACCATCTCTAACAGCGATGTTTTTTCAGACGGGATGGCCTCTCACATTTCTCCAGGGAAGGGATGTGTGAAAAGCACAAGGAAAGAGCAGAACATGGCAGCTTGACCTTCTAGGAAGAGAAAACTAACAACATTCAAAATCCTTCAACTCAAGAGAGTAGAGAATACTCTTGGTTCAATCCCTCTGCCTTGCACCTGGCAAGAGGTAACCCCATTGCCAATTAGTGACTCTCAACCTCTTAGATCAAAAGCCTTCACTTTCCTGATGCTTTGAAATGATCTTTGGAGTCTTACATTATTTACACCATTTTTCACTGGAGACGGAACTTAATTCATGGTCAGAATGTTAAAAGCAAGGATATTGAGCTATGAACAACAACAGAAATCAAATAAGCTGTAGTTGAGATGATAAATTACAAGCTTCTAAAATGCGCCCCAACCCCACCATGATCTTCCACCAGTACTGGATAAACATGACAGAATTGCTTTGACTTATTTACTTTGGTGAGCGTGCAAAATTGAGAGGGAACAACAAGTACTAAAATGATTTCAGACTCCAAGTGGAAAGTCAAAAAACAATGAAATCCTTATGGGATGCTCCAGAAACCTAAAGAGATGTTTATCAAACAAAATAGCTAAAAATAAATAAATAAATAAAATCTTATCAAGACCAATGGTCATTTAGATAGTATATGGTGATGTATCCCAGAAGTGAGTGCAAGAATGTTCTAGAATGTTTTAACAGAAAAACAAAAAACAAAAAACAACCTCTACACACAAGAGAATGAAAGACAAAAAAAAAAATTCAAATAAAGCACTCACAATGTCATGTTATGAAACTTCAAGGGAAGGAAATAAACAACTCCTGCAGAAACAGTATTTAAAAAAAATATGACTCAGAATTTTCCAGAATCCATTTTTATATATCTCTCATCCAAAATCCATAAATTTAAAATGGAAGTAAAATCTACCCTATGATTAGGTACATTATAGTGAATAGAGAACATGAAATTCAAATATGTTTTCAATGCAATCACAGTGAAAAGAAAACCCTTTCTAAAGTTACTATTATTAAAAGTCCTAAAACATCAAAGCCAAATTCAAAAATCTAGATTGAGAGGTTGGAGAGATAGGACAGGAGTCATAGCTTTTGTCGAGTCCAAAGCACAGTTTGACTCCTGGCTCTCCATATGTCTCTCGGGCACCAACAAGATTGATGTCTGAACACAGAATCAGTAGTAAGTACTGATCACCACTGGGTGTGTCCACAAAATAAAAAATAAACAAATTAAAAAATATATTAAGGATCAAGATTCATTTACTATCTCCTAATTTAACTGATGTCACAGAGGAAGGCCTACTAACGATGTATATTAAGTTGCTTTCTCATTAAAGGAAATACAAAATTTTGTTACTTCTCTCTCTGACTATATATTTGACATATAAATAGTGTATATAAACCTTAATAAAACTCAAATCTAAATCCATTCATCGTACTTTATTTTATTCATGGAGCTACAATAGTTCTCATCATTTTACATTGCCTTTACTTTTAAAAATGAATTTTCTCTTGAGTTATAATAATTTGGAGCAAAATTGAAGCCAATAAAACATAAATAATAAAGATATAAAGCATTTTTAAAAATGAGATGTAAAAGTTGAAATATTTTCTCTCTGTTTCTTCTGAACAATTTACTGTTCAAGGCATTTAACCCAATATTTCTGGAAAACTTTATTTTACTTTAAGTTATGTCTCCTCTCTTTTTCTTATTGATCTAGGGATGCCTTAAAGAAGTGAAAGGTTAGTAGTCATGGGGATTTGTCATTTTAATTATACCTTTTTAGAATTAAGAGGTTCATATCATTGCACTGGACATAAACCTACATTACACTACTTTTTATTCAGTGGTTATTAATTCTGTAGAAGAATTCCATTCTTAGGCATTTTTCTCTACACATTCTAGGCCAACAAAAGACTCAAGGACTCTTGTCAGTACTAAGAGTGTTTAAAGACTTCCATGTATATCACCCTAAAGATTGATTGTTCCTTCAATAAAATAATATACAAAGTTTGACTTTTATGGTATACCAAAGACCAGGGGTCCTCAAACTATAAACACAGGCCAGTTCATGGACTTTCAAACCATTGGAGGGTGGTAAATAGTTAATAAAAAAAAAACTATGAACAAATTCATATGCATACTGCACATATCTTATTTTGAATGTAAAAAAACAAAATGGGAACAAATACAATATTTAAAATGAAGAACAAGTTAAGTTAAATCAACAAACTTACCAGTGTTTCAATGGGAACTGTGGGCCTACTTTGGTGGGCAGTAAATTGAGGGTCCCTACTGAGACTGAGAAAAGGAGTCAAGAGACAGAGAAAAGGAGGAGAGTTGAAGGGGGGGGGGTGCACATCCCACGCATGCCCACTGTGGGTCCAGGATAAGTCTACCACTAAGCAGGACAGGCAGCAGCAGCAAAAACACTGAGAGCTAGATAAGTGTTCTTGGTGGGCTGCATATGACCTGCAGGCTATAGTTAGAAAATCCCTGCCAAAGGTCATCTGATATTTCACTTCTTTAATATACAAAAAGCTGTTTAAAGTCCAGATAAAAGGGAAACATCATTGTAAATGTATAAGACTTGGGTGACAAGGTAATGTCAGAGAAAATGCAACATTTCTAACAAAATATTGAAAATAGCCAGTTATTTTGGTGGTAGAGTATTAGCCCAGATTCTATGCTAACTTGATTTTTTTTTCTTAGCATTTTCCTTGCCCATCATAATTTTTTTCTTTTTGTCCTTCCTTTCCTCTTTATTCTTTCAAAATGAAAAAAAGAAAGAAAAATATGTGTATATTGCAAATCTTTAACCCAGATGGGCCATGTAGGATATAAACTAAGTAACACATTTGAGATGAATTTCTGAGAGGTTGGGTTCAATATTTTGCTCCATTATACTGTATTTTCAGTGGTAGTGTATTTTCAGATTATCCTATTAAAATAAAATTTGAATAGTAAGAAAATGAGGCAATTAGACCATGTATCCAGGGTTCAGATATTCTTTATATAACTGATACCTCCTAATTCATCTGAACAGCTGAATTATTGGGAAAGTTTAACTTCTTATTTTATTAGCATACTTCTAAATCTCTAATTAAAAATAAAGATTTAGGTGATTTTTCAGCACTGCCTTAAAACTAAACTATTTTACATGTGTGTTTGGAGACACAGGGACGGCTTTGTAATGCCTGAGCACAAATCTCTTAGCAAAATTGGGAGAATATTGGAAATTATAAGCTGTAAACATCATTTGGCCATTTTGGCCCATGTTACAACTCCAAATTGTAAGGCTATTTGGTTTCATTGCTGAAACCTACTTAGATTCCAACTGAATGAGTTGCTGTGTTTTTAGAACGACATCTCTACAACCCATCATGCCTCCAATGTATATCAATTCATCACTGGCACACCTAGGATCTTTCACGTTTAGTGTACTTTTCCAAAAAAAAAAAAAAAAGACAAGGAAATCAAGTACTCTAATGTGCCAGCAATGTTCTAATCGGGGACCATGCTTGGTATCACCTTCCTAAATGGAGGCTATGCTCAGAATGTTTGTTCTGCTACAATTAATCACAAGCTTTTCAAATGTCAACATAATTTTCATGGTCTGCTAAAAAGTAGTATTCATAATAGAGAAAAATAATAGAGTTACCATTAAAAATTGATCTGTCACTGTTCATTTCAAAATTGTTGGTTCTGCCTGAACAAACTGTATGGAATTTTAAAAGTTTCCATCCAATGTATCCTTGCATGCCTGCTTGGAAAGCTTACCTGGTTTTGTGCATTTAGTTCAAGCTTATACCGACTCGTACTTAAATGAAAAGAGGATGGAGGAAATGGATCTACTTGAAGCTTTTTGAAAGATTCTATCTCAATGTCCAACTGGTAGGTTCTTTCATAGATTCCCAATAATCTCTGCCTTTTGTGACTATTTAAAGTATCAGTGACTGGCCCTCAATGGGAAACTAGAACATTCTATGAATCCTGAGATATTTCTAAACCTTCTATAAATGATTGTGGATACAATGACTGTTACTGCTTATATCCTAAAATATTTCATAAAACAAGGCAACGTGTACTAACTGTGTGCTCAGGTGTCATTACTGTAAGCTTAGGGCCAGATCTCTGTTTTAGGAAAATAAATGCATCCATATTTAGAAAATTCCTCAAAGAAGTTATTCTCTTTCTTGCTTCAAATGCAAACAACCCAAAGGCTACACTTTTATGTGTCTTAGTCATTTAATTTAGAGATTTTTTTTCACATGGCATCTAAAGTTTCTGTAACTAAAAAATAATAATTTGTGATTATTATGATCATATTTCTTTCATGTGACTTTGGACTTATACATTCCTTAGTTATTAATGTAAGCAGACTCCAAACTAAGGCAATGCAGTCCATTTTACTTAAAAGTTGGAGACAAAATTCACAAAGACATAGAAGAGAATCAGACAAAATATACAGTTGACTTACTTTTGTATTTCACTTATATAACAAACATTCAAAAACACATACAAGTTCAATATATGCAGTGCTTTTTATTACTTATAGACATATATCTAAGTGAAATTAAAAGTATAATTAGGAAAATATAAGAGGTGTCAGATATAAATATTTTGATGGCCATTTTGTAAAAAAAATGTAATGGTACTATCAGAAAGATAGATGTTCCATTATAAAACCCCTAAACAAGAATGGACATATCATGTCTATCTGCCTTTTTAAAAAATTTATTCTCTTTTTGAAATCATCTGGGTCTGGGTATTCCATACATAGAACTTTTGGGGGTTGGTGGGGTCACACTTGGCAGTGCTTACTATTTACTCCTGTCTCTGCACTCAGGAATTACTCCTGTCAGTGCTGGGGGGAACATATGGGATGCCAGGGATAGAATCTAGGTGGTGGGCAAATGCCCTTCTTGTTTTACTATTGCTCTTGTCCTCACATACAACTTTTGTTTTTAAATGGAATCTCTCTGACTCATGTAGAATTCAAATTTCTTCCCATCAAACATAACAATCAATTCCTTTTCAGTGGATTTGCCCAGCCCAAGTCAACAATATAAATATCTTGAAGAATACTTTTTCACTGAATTTGTCAAAGACTGCCATTAAAATCAATTCTTTAAAGGGCTTTGCCTTCTAGGAACTGGTAACTCAACCAGATTTTTCAGGATCTATTTGAACTATTTTCTTCTCTGAGATAAGCCTCACTCCCTTCAAATGGTGTTTGCAATTTTCTTTGCATTGGGGAAGGAAGGCAGAGCTTCTACAATGTACTATGGTAGGGCCCTGGGTGGCCAGATCTTCATATTTTCTTTTCAAAAGTAGAGCGATAACACTGGGACTCTAAAATCTTTGATATGCTTTATAAATACATCAGGGTTAATAGTCATGCAACCATAAATACAGCATTAGCATATGTGAAGAGATTCATGTTTCCAAAATAGAAATCTGAAGTGCTTTGGGCTGAATACTTGAAATATCTAAACTTCCCAAGAATTTGTTCAATTATTTGATAATGAAAAGACTATCAGTTCTATGTATTGAAATGATATTAGCAATGTCCCCAAATTAAGTTAGGCAACTCTTTTTGCTATCACAATATAATGGGAAAGAAAAAAACAGGTTAGTTCATTTTTTTGGTAACATGTATACTATAACCTCAAAAGACTAAGTGGCTAAAAGCTATCAAGATATTAAAAGTGAAATCACCTGAAGACATTTAAATACAGATGCCTGGACCTCCCACTAGAATAAGAGATTTATGACCTCAGAGGCAAAACTAGATACCTGTAATTTAAAAGCTCCTCAAAACAAATCTGATCATTATCTCAGTGTGAATGTTGTAATTTGGATGGAACTTATTTTTGCTTTTATTTTTTGCCATAGTCTGAGCTAAAAATCCTGTTTCTTAAATACCCAAACCTATTTTCTAAATGATGCTGATCTGTCATTTTATCTAAGTTCCAAATTCATGTGTTTCTCTGATTCAGAGATACCATGTTAAAGATTGTGATAAATATTTTAATATATATTATATATGTATTTATATATGTATATAAATATATGTATTTCATATAATCAGAATTCATTTATAAATACAACTACTATGAGTTAGCTGATAAAAATATGAAGGCTTTATATTCTAGAACATATTCTTCATATTCTAAAACAAGGAATAAAGCAATATGTCCCAATTTTGATGACTATATGAATAAATTAAGTAAAAATAAGAAAAGTACTATACAAAATTAACTGTATGCTACTATTAGCATAAGAAGTGAAGGTAACTAAACATAGCTATCTACACTGTTTTTAGAGTTGAAAGGCTTCTCTTTCTTTCTCTTTCTTCCTCCTTTTTTCTTTCTTTCATTCTTCTTTCTTTCTTTCTCTCTCTTCCTTTCTTTCTCCCTTCCTTCCTTTCTTTCTTTCTCCCTTCCTTTCTCCTTCCCTCCCTCCCTCCCTCCTTCCCTCCCTCCCTCCCTCCCTCCCTTCCTTCCTTCTTTTCTTCCTTTCTTTTGTTCTTTCTTTCTTTCTTTTTTCTTTTTTCTTTCTTTCTTTTCTTTCTTTCTTTCTTTCTTTCTTTTTTCTTTCTTTCTTTCTTTCTTTCTTTCTTTCTTTCTTTCTTTCTTTCTTTCTCTTTCTTTCTTTCTTTCTCTCTCTCTCTCTTTCTTTCTTTCTTTCTTTCTTTCTTTCTTTCTTTCTTTCTTTCTTTCTTTCTTTCTTTCTTTCTTTCTTTCTTCTTCTTCTTTCTTTCTTTCTTTCTTTCTTTCTTTCTTCTTTCTTTCTTTCTTTCTTTCTTTCCTTTCTTCTTTCTCTCTTTCCTCTCTCCCTCCCTCCTTTCCTTCCTTCCTTCCTTCCTTCCTTCCTTCCTTCCTTCCTTCCTTCCTTCCTTCCTCCTTCCTTCCTTCCTTCCTTCCTTCCTTCCTTCCTTCCTTCCTTCCTTCCTTCCTTCCTTCCTCCTTCCTTCTTCCTTCCTGGTTTTGGGACCAAACCTTGTGATACTTGGGGGCTACTCCTGCTATACACTCAGAAATTGCTCTTGGCTTAGGGGACCATATGAGACACCAGAGTATGAACTGAGGTCCATCCTGAGTCAGGCATTTGCAAGGCAAACGCCCTACCACTGTGTTATCTCTCTGGCCCCAGTTATTTTATGTAAGGCCATTTGTGCTGAATTTGCCTTTCTTTGGCTGAGCTATTTTACTTGGATTCCATCTTTCAGTGCCATCAGCACTGTAGATATTTCAGCATTTCTGTTCCCTTTAAGATATTATACATATTACACAATAATATTATTAATGATATTCATAATATATAATATACTAATGATATTAATATATTATTATTGATAATGATGTGTGATATATATTAGAAGTATCACTTCTCTGCCATTTCATTATTTCTAGGGCTTATATATTAGTGCTATATTTTGGCTATTGTAGGTAGCATTGTAATGTGTATAAAACTGCTTGAGGAGTTTGGGCCATATCAGCTGTATTCATGAATTATTCCTGTCTCTGAGCTCAAGATCACTCCTGGCAGTGCTAGGAAACCATATATGTGCTGGGGATATGGTAAATTACTCTATCCCCGTATTATATTTTCAACCCTCTTAATATCATTTGTGAGATTTTTATCACTTTTCTGGCTAAATATTCATATGTGTGATTGCAAGTTTACATGTTGTGTATGTAAACATTTTATGGGATTACTATGTTACTGACCTTACCCTGACCGGTGATTGTGCCCTACCCTAGGGTGTGACCTGGCATTCTGCCCCCACCCTAGGGTGGTACCTGATTCTGCTTCCACCATTGGGTGGTATCTGACCCACCATTGGGTGGTACCTGATTCTGGGGGATAAAAACAAGGTCTGTGGAAGGCAAGGGGCTTTTTGGCTGGAACTTATGCTGAGTCTTTGGACTTCAGTCTTGTCCACCGAATAAAGCTAATATTTCCACAAGCCTGACTGTCTGCGAGCTGTTTACCCGCCGCTTCACCTCAGAACTACGGGGTGAACAGGGTGACAGACGCGTGGTCCGAGCTGGAGGGGAAAGGCCTCATCCTCCATCCCTCCATCAGTCAACCTCTTCAGGGGCTGACTTGCAACAAACTTCAATTTTTTTTCTTCTTTGAGAAATAACAATATATATTTTCCATAGCATTAGCAACTTCCACCAACAGGGGAAAGATATTTTAATTTCTCTAATTCTTACTAAAACATGTTGCTCTGTGTGTGCATGTGAGTGTGTTCATGTGTGTGCATGTATCAAAATGATAGAATTGGGGGTAGGGAATGAGAAGATGCTAATCAATGGCTAGAGAGTTACATTTACGCAAGATGGCTCATTTCTAGAGATCTACCATGCAATTTTGTATTAAATGTTTAAATTTGCAAGGAATGCAGATTTAATATTAAAGGTTCTGATCACAGTAAAATGAAAGCATATTTTGTGTCTCTAGTTTTGCTTCCACTAGTATGAAAAGAATTGGAAGGGCACTCAAGAAACAAATAAATCACATCGTCTATAGTGCAAAAAAAATGATGAAAATGGTAAACATGAAAATGATGAACATGAAAAGTGCAGAAGTGAGAAATATTCAAAATTATTTTCAACCACAAAAATGTACCTAATATTTAATTGAACATAATGTTTAAATAACAAATGATTAAAGGTGTCATAATTATGTTTTATCTACTGTTAGAAATGAAATGCTTCATATTCCTTAAACAATGAAAATCTTACATCTATTCTATTACAGAAAAATAAATGTTTCAAGGGCTTCAAATAAGTCCTCCAATAAATCCTAAAGTTAAAGGGAGACATTCAACCAGGAGGTCTAGAATCTACATTCAATTTTCTTTGGGAAGCTAAAATGCTTTCCAAATTCCCTGGAATGACTCGTTTGCTCTACCACAGGCAAGGACTTTTCCTTGTCAGAAGGTATGTTTCTCAAATCGAACAGTTCTGGCATAGAATACGACCATGTCTGAACAATGTCAGCATGTTTTTCAAGCAAAACATGAAGAAAAGGACCAATCCATTCTGAAACTCAAAATTTTGGAGGCGGATGAATCACAGTAAAATCAACTCTGACACAACGTGAAAACCCCATTAAAATTCTCTTTCCTTAGTCCTTTTGGGTTTGAGGCATTTCGGAATGTGAGCCTGTGTGCATGAGGGTTTTTGCGAATATGTCAATGTGTGTGTGTGTGTGTGTGTGTGTGTCTATGGTAATATTAGGCAAAACTAGATCGTTTCTGGATAAACTAACGAGCTTTTCTTCCTTGCAGCTTTTGATACAAAAGAAAGTAGATTCTCAGAGAAGATATTTCTTCATTCTGATTTCACTCTTATCTGATATGCCAAAAGAATATTTCTAAGTGTTAGACATGGGGATTTCCAATTCCCCACTGGACCTTCTTCCCCAGCGCTATGTTGAAGCTTGTAGAAGGGGAAGGCTGGTATCCTAAGGCTCCCACCTACGCTCGTGTGCCCAAAATACCACCTGCATCTCCAAGGTGCCTGGTTCCCTTGCTTCAGGCATGGGAATCTTTTCCCTAAGTTAAAGATACCCAACCCTGGATGGAATTTTAAGTCATTTCATTCATACGGCAATGAGTCATCAGTAAAGAATTAGATAAACAGAGACAAAAAAAAAAACTCTAGCAAATAGACCCATGTTTGAGAGAGAGAGAGAGAGAGAGAGAGAGAGAGAGAGAGAGAGAGAGAGAGAGAGAGAGAGAGAGAGAGAGAGAGAAGAGAGAGAATGTGTGTGTGATATTTTGATAACAAAGTTGGTAGGGAACCACTTTTGAATAACCTATGGGACACTATTTCTTCTGTGGTCACTCATTTCCTAAGTGTCATTTCTGTGTTACTGGAGCAATAGTTTGAACCTGCCAATGGGGTTATGAAAGAATATATGACAACTTTTAGGTTGTCACTGAAGTGGAATTTTAATCTATGTGGCAAAAGTTAAAGATTATACATAGCTTTCATCTCACTTGAACTTCATTTAAAATCAGTGATTTGTTTGTCCTTATTTCTGGAAGATCTAACATACAGTCTTTGAATTTTGCTTCCTTATCTCTATTACCTTTCCTAATTAACTCTGCAGGGATTCAATTTTACTAGCCATGATACCACACATGAAAACCACTTATATGTATCAAGCCTTATGACTATATCCAATTTACTAATAATGTTACTACTGCTACTGCCACTAAAATAAGAATAGGAGTAATAGTGATTTAGTTTAAATAATTTTCAAAATGGGAAAAGTTGACGCATTTATCCCCAATATTTTGTTTTTACAGGAAAAAACTCAAACTTACAAGAAATGGAGAAATTGCTCTGGTTCTCACCTAGTTAATGGTAAAGCACTGGAGACTTTCTAATTGCCATTTCAGAGTTTATTGCACGACGATCACATTACCTAATCATCATGGAGAAATACTCAAATTCTGAGTTTTAAAGGAATGCATATGCCTTTGCAATAAAACCTTTTGAAAGCACGATTTCTAGAAAATCTCTAAGAGATTTTGCTTTTTTTATTTCATGAATATTTTATCTTATAATGGGTAATATTTATTTAATAAGAACTTAATAACTAAAATAACATTTTTGTGTGGCATGGGGATTGTACCTAGGGCCTCCCACATATAAGGTCAGTGTTTTATCACTATACCTCCAGTCCACCCAAAAAAAATTAAATCTGTATTTGTATTTCATTGCCTTATTAATTTCTAGAAACTTTCTAAAGGTAGAAAACACAAAATTATGGGGGAGAGGGCAAAGCGATAGTACAACAGCTTGCCTTGCATTCACTCAACCTGGGATTGATTTTAGGCATCCCAAACACAGCCAGGAGGGATTCCTGATTTCAGAATCAGTAATAACCACTGAGCTTTCCTGGGTATGGCTTACTCCCCAACCCATCAGCTCAAAAAAAAAGTAAAAGAAAAATAATACAAAGTTAGACATTAGAAGGTAAAAAGGCATGTGAAGGGATATTATAAAACACAACAAACAGAAGAAAACAAAAAAAAAGCCCTAATTTTTTATAAGTTGAAATTTAGAATCTAACCACACATTCTTCTTGTAATGTTTGTAGAGAGAAATGACATAGAAAACAATTCTCCCCCGTTTCTGGGTTAACTCTGCACACATCAAGTTGAAATGTTTGTTTGTTTTTTGAGCCACAACCTTTACTTTCAGGGTTTACTACTCACTATGCACTCAGAAATCGCTCCTGGCTAGGAGAACCATATGGGAAGCCGGGGATTGAATCCATGTTCGTCCTGGGTCAGCTGCATGTAAGCCAAACACCCTACTACTGTGCTATTGCTCCACCGCCCTTTTTTGTGGTTTCACTGAGTTGAATTTTAACTGCATATATGGTAGGCAGGAAATATTTGTTGAATTATATTCGCTTTATTAGCATGTTCTTACGTAAATCTAGTTCTTTCAGATGGGTTCATTTCTGAAGCATTATACAAAGGACATATATCTGGCAAGATTTTTTTGGATCACCACTTATTTTAGTGTAGAAATTTTAAAAGATGCATAGAAAATGGAGTCCAATTTGTTGCCATTTAAGGGTTGAAAAATTTACATAGAATTCTGGGATGGAAAATGTTAGGGTTCTTCATTTTGTACCCGACAAAAGAAGATCTGCTATAGGAATTGCTCTTGAAACACCACTTTACACCAAGCCTGTTGTAAAACCTTATAGCTAAACACTATATGAATAAAGGATCCCAGATAAGATCTTAGTAAATATTATATTTATAAGGATGAAAATTCAGAAAATTAAATTTACTGAACCAAAATAAAATCAAATTAAAAAAAACTTGATTATCTAAGACCAAAATACCAGCTACCTTGAATCAAATCTCTTAAGGATTTATCCGTGAGAGCACTTTGATACAGCAGGAGTTGGCTAGTTAAACTCTTCATTTTTCAAAAATGTTTTCCTGAAGTCAAGAAATATATTCATTCATCTACAGTTTAACCTATTTCCAAAAGTCACAGGATTAGAATGGGATATAAAATTAGTGTAAATTCCCTATCCTTCCTCTTCCTCCCCCTGTACCTTTTTTCCTTACTCTTATTCTTCCTCTTCATGAACCTCTCCCTCTTCCTCCTCCCTACACCTCCCTTCACCCCCCCAAAATTAGTGTAAATTAAATAGTGTCCAAAATATACTCGTTATTATGATTCTATTGATTTAATGTGACTCTCAGAATACATTTGTTATATATTACTCTAACTATTCCTGCTAATGCTGATAGGAAATTCATAAGGAGTTATTCTGATACTGCATTGTAGCCAACTTCAAATTGTTCCCACTACTTGTCTTATACTACTGTAATTACTTTTCCTCTGGAAACTTCAGCAATGTGCCTGATCACCATCAGACTTAAAATCCAGTTCTACTGACTAGACACACTTACCTCTCCAATGCTACCCAAAAGATCTATCATTTTTCGAGTCCAAACATTATTAGTATTACTCTTTGATTTAGTTTCTCTTGATATTTGGTAAAATATTCACATGATCATTAAGTAATCTCTTGGATGTTAAGGCTACCATGCAAGGCTGTTCTGACCTCCACATATTTTGCAGAGATGGTATTAAACTAGCTTTTATATTTATCAATACTCTGTTAAGCCATATTCTTAGCAGACTTGAATTTTGGGAGTCAATAGAATCTGGGAAGTTGGCACTTCCCATTAACTCTCAAGTTAGCTCCAAATCCAATTTAAAAAAATTTCTCTTTTCTGTCCTTTAAAATATGTTCCTTAGCCTCTCAAGAATTAGTCTACCATAGTTACCTTTGCATGGAGAAGGGAACACATAAGGCAAGTCTTAGTGACCATCCCAAGTTGAGACTCTTCTTACATATAGAGTCTGAATAGAGTCTTAACAGATTTTCACTGTAAATTTCCACATGATGCTACAAAATATTTGGTTCCCATCTGTAACAATTCCTAGCTATTTGTGGAGGTAGGATAATCTTCAGTTATTAATATTTAGAAATACTGAAAGAATGGCTGTACAACTGGTACATGGTTGACGTTCCCCAAGGAAAGAACTTAAGATACAACTTTTACCCAGTTTAATCTTGGTGCCAACCTACCCAGAGACTGTGTCTTTGAAATATTCCTGTCCAAGTAGTTAAAATAAATGAAGAGGTCTGCCCATTCCAGGAATGGTCCCTAAAATGACGATTTTTTTCTTCATGTCCAGTGATTATTTTTTCCAAAAGGTGCTTTTTAAAAACCACCTTTTTGCTAACGAAATGCATAATCTGTCCAAAAACAAGACTGTGGCTTAGCAGGTTGTTCTACTCAACTTTCCAACTGAAAGTAAACAGGATGCTTTGCTTAATTTTCCCTATTTTTCTTCATTTACAGTCATGCCATACTGTCTCCTCCCTCATAGCCGAAGGCAAATTCAAATGGAGCCACATAGATGGGGGAGTGCCAAGAAAAAAAAATACAATTTCTCTCCTTGAGTATAGCAAGACTCAAAAAGGATAAAGAGTTAAAAGCACAGAGCACATTTTTCTATGCTGGGCCTGTAGAATTGCATAAAGGTGGTACTGAGAAAAGAAGACAGTAGAAAAATCATTGAACAGAGGTCATAGAAAATTTCCATTGTGGACAATTTAGTTTAAAGTCCTAGTTGCTTTGAGTGGCATTTGAGTACTGGTCATTAGCATTCACAAGAAAGAATGCTTAACTTGGTAATGAGAGAGATATGTATTGATTATAACAAAAGGTTACTACAATTTAATTACCATAAATATTTAGTAATCGCTGAGTTAATTGTGGGCATTAATGTAAAGACATCTTCATTTATTCTCAGATATGGTATCCTGTGGAAATGCATATTGATGGGATACTAATGCATTACTAAAGTAATATCGCTGATCTGTTTTATTTTTAGAGCTTTAAAAATAAATGTATCAATAGAAGCATAATTCCATATCCTTTCTTCCTTTTTTCTTTTTAGTTTTCCTTTTTCTTTCTGCTTTTTTTTTCTCTCCTTTCCTTCCCTTTCTTTATTTCTCGTTTTCTTTCTCTTTCTCTTTTTCTTTCTTTCTTTCTCTTTTTCTTTCTTTCTTTCTTTCTCTTTTTCTCTTTCTTTCTTTCTTTCTTTCTTTCTTTCTTTCTTTCTTTCTTTCTTTCTTTCTTTCTTTCTTCTTTCTTTCTTTCTTCTTCCTTCCTTCCTTCCTTCTTTCTTTCCTTCTTTCTTTCCTTCTTTCTTTCCTTCTTTCTTTCTTTCTCTTCTCTTTCTTTTCTTTCTTTCTTTCTTTCTTTCTTTCTTTTTCTTTCTTTCTTCTTTCTTTCTTTCTTTCTTTCTTTCTTCTTTCTTTCTCTCTTCTCTCTCTCTCTCTCTCTCTCTTTCTTTCTTTCTTTCTTTCTTTCTTTCTTTCTTTCTTTCTCTCTTTCTCTCTCTCTCTCTTTCTTCTTTCTTTCTTTCTTTCTTTCTTTCTTTCTTTCTTTCTTTCTTTCTTTCTTTCTTTCTTTCTTCTTTCTTTCTTCTTTCTTTCTTTTCTTTCTTTCTTTCTTTCTTTCTTTCTTCTTTCCTTCCTTCCTTCCTTCCTTCTTTCATTCCTTCATTCTTTCCTTCTTTCTTTCCTTCCTTCATTCATTCTTTCTTTCTTTCTTTCTTTCTTTCTTTATTTCTTTCTTTCTTTCTTTCTTTCTTTCTTTCTTTCTTTCTTTCTTTCTTTCTTTCTTTCTTTCTTTCTTTCTTTCTTCTTTCTTTCTTTCTTCTTTCTTCTTTTCTCTCCTTTCTCTCTCTTTCCTTCCTTCCTTCCTTCCTTCCTTCCTCCTTCCTTCCTTCTTCCTTCCTTCCTTCCTTCCTTCCCTTCCTTCCTTCCTTCCTTCCTTCCTTCCTTCCTTCCTTCCTCTCCTTCATTCCTTCCTTCCTTCCTTCCTTCCTTCCTTCCTTCCTTCCTTCCTTCCTTCCTTCCTTCCTTCCTTCCTTCCTTCCTTCCTTCCTTTCTTTCTTCTCTTTTACTTTTTATTTGGGCGCCTTACCAGACTGTTCTCATATCTTCGTCCTAGTTCTGCACTCAGGAATTACTTCAGGCAGTACTTAGGGGACCATATCAGGTGCCAGGGATCAAATCAGTTGGCCGGCTGCATGCAATCTACCCTCGATATTATTGCTATAGGCCAGTGATCGGCAACCATTTTTTTCAACTGAGCCAAATCTCGCTAAAACCACGATTGAAATTTATTTTGAGAGCCACACAAGGGCACACTGACAGAGGCTAGGAGCAGAGCCCTAACTTCTGGAGCGGCTGCCAGGCACACAGAAGAGCCAAATTAAAAGTGTAAAGAGCCACATGTGTAAAGAGCCGCAGGTTGCCGACCACTGCCATAGGCCCTCACTATGTTTTCTTATCTAGCTACATTTTTGTGTCAAATAATATTGTTTTTCACATATTTCACATATACACAAAATGCATCGCTAAAAAGCATTTATAGTATACTAACTTATACTGTGTGGTAGAATGCCTTATTGTGGTATTGGCTATTTTAAAATTTACAAAATATTTTAAAAGTATTATTTTGTTGACCCTACCTAGTGTGTGATATAAATCACAAAATGAAGCAAGATAATATCATACATGCATGCAACCAACTAGACTTCTAAAATTGCATTTGCTTTGGTCTTTCAACACACACTCCACTTCGACTCACCTGATGTGACTTTTCTTTTCCAGAGGCAATAATTCAGCCAGTAAAGTAGATGTTATTTTAGAATGGCACTTCCAGGAACTGATCATGGTTTGAATATCATCAAGATGTTGGCTATGAACCTTAATATTCCTTGCCTTGTTTTTTAACCTACAAATTTGGCTACTAGCTTAATATTAAAAATGATTTTTAAGTAGAGCTGTTCAGAGTAACGAATGGATTTAAAAATTTTAAATACTATCTCAAGTAAAGCCTCTTTCTTGGTAGGCCTGGAATAAATGATGAAAAGTAAAAAAAAAAAAATTTGTATTGTCAGTTGCAGCCTAGATCAATTAAATGTATTTCTGGACATCTAGAATTTACACAATGTCTAAATTTCAGATGCTATTCAAGACACTTGTCATCACAAATAATCATTTCACTTCTAAGGTTTGGTGCCCAGCACTTTCTTTTCTAGTGCCTTAAGTAAGCTCTGGTGAAATTGAGTAAACCTCTGAATTTGAACCCATTCAAATAAAAAAAAAAGTAAAGCACTTGATTATTTCAATGCTGGATCAAGCTTTGGGCTTCGAGATCAAGTCCCTATCCTGGCCTTTTTTGCACAATGCTCCTATTTGGACGACTAAATCCAAGAAAAGTGTCCAATTTCTCCTAATGCTTCAGGCATCTGAGTCTGAGTAGATTAACTTTCCATTCATGAACTGTTTCATTCAGGTATTCAGGAATAGTGCAGGAAAAATAAATGAAAACTTAATATATATGTGCATCGAGTCATTTTACCATCAATAATCTGGGCTTACTGGAAAATTAGAAAGATCAACTGCAAAATTGTTTATGTTCATTACAAAAATATGCTCTCCATATTTAACTGCCCTCTTCGTGGACTCAAGTGAATGCAAAGCTTTCTGTTGCTCCTACCGTAAACATTGAAACTGACCCTTCCAGTTTAGATACATAACCGTTTGTTTAACTTAAATGTTCTCCCTATTTCAGTCGTATCTTTTTTAGCTTGAAGTACAAAGAGAAATTTTTCTTGTGGTCCTGCAATTACCACCTGCAAGAACCCGTCTTCTCTTGCGGTATTTCGCATGATTTCCTAGTCAGGTAACCTTTTTGTGATGTATGTTTTCTGGCTGAACTTTCTTTCAACTAAGGGAAAGGCTTCACTCTTTAAGATTATAATCCATCTCTAAATTCATGTTGTCAGCGTAAAGGAATAGCTGAAATATTTGCTGTTCTTGCTATTGTTTTAGTTCACACCAAGAACCCACCACAAGCCTTTTCTAAGAAGGGAGTACGGATGACTAAAGGTAGAAATTAGTGTTGTGAGTCTTGCAATGATAAATGGTAGGGGTTAATATTATGAGTTAGCATGAGCATTATTGAATAATTAGTGGTAGGGTTTAATATTATTAGATAGCATTGTCACTCATGAACAATTAGTGGTAGTGTTAATATTATTAGCTAGCATTAATAATTAATGGGAGGGGTTAATATTATTAACTAGCATTGGCACTTATGAATGATCAGTGGGAAGGGTTAAAATTATTAGCCAGCATTTGCATCCATGACTATTAAGCATTCTTTCTATAGACATCTGAAAGGAGAAATGTTTTCAAAGGGACGTAAGAGAAACAAGGCGAGCAAGGAGAGCATTCCCTTTGAGAAAAGAAAACTGGAGCACAAATCCTTAAAAATAATGATGTTTGAATGGGTGTTATAGAAAAGGGCTCCGTTTTAGGCTGAGTCATCCATCACCCTGGTGATGTCATTCCCATAGATCCCTGGAGTTGATTTTACCAGTGCTCGGTTGAGTTTCTGCAGAGACTTGCTTCAGAGTGCCAATGTAATACGTAATTGTGAATTGTACATCCACCCATGAAAATACCCAGGAAATGAGTTTTCTCTGAAGATATTCTGATACTTCATAGAAAAATCTTCACAACAATCTTGGAGCCCATTTTTGAGACAGTTGTTTAATTCCCATTCCACATTTACTGACTAGAATATTCAATCTATGTGAGCAAAGAGTTTTCTCTAGCAGCTCCCAGCATAACACATCAAAATGTCCTTAACACAGGCATGAGGTGCTAGAACAATATAGAGTATGTAAAGCACTTTTCTTGTATGTGGCCAATTCTAGCACCCACAAAACTTGCTGTCATGATCCCTTAGTCCAGAGCCAGGAGTAAGCCTTGAGCCTTGCTGGGTATGACCCCCAAACAAGACAAAACTAAATAGGTACAAAATCTCTTTTTAGTCAAGATATGAGATGCAACCTTTTATAAAATTTGTACTAAGGCACCATAATTTACATGTTTATTTAAGGTTTATTTTAGACATACTTCATATTAGCATTAATTCCATTAACATGGTCTCTCAATTAATTTTTACCTGATCCTTCCCTGTTGGAGTCACAAGTTTTCATTCTATTCAGGATAATTCTTCTTTGCTGATACTTGTCACTCACAGATTGGAAGTTCTTCTGTGTAAGTTAAAAAAATATCCACGAGTGGGGTCAGAGTGATAGCATAGCAGTTGGGTAATTGCCTTGCTCTTGGTCAACCCTGGACAGACTCTGGTTCGATTCCTGGCATCCCATATGGTTCCCAGAGCCTGCCAGGAATTACTTCTGAGTGAAGAGCCCAGGAGTAATCCCTGAGCACTGCTGGATGTGGCCCAAAAAACAAAAACAAAATTCCATGAGTGGTGAGAACGTCCCACAGGTCATGTCTTTAACCTCTTAGGAGGATGCGTCTGATGAAGTAGGGTAGTAGTGGAGAAATAATACCAAGCCAGAGAGGAAAGGATTCACCGGAGTTACTCTGCTTTTTATTTCATGGCCTCTCTGCCATGTGCTTGCTCCTTCTGCACCCACCAATAACCAGAACTGCTCTCTCTTATACAGAACTAAATCCGCAAGGGTGGGGGAAAGTCCTGTAAGATCCAGATCCATGCTCCCCGATTCCCTACCTTGACAGGCACATTTTTGTGCTTGACTAACTGTGTATCTACCCCTCAGGACAGAAAACCATTCATTCAGGAGGACGTGTGCACACCATTATTCATGGCAGCATTTAGTAATAGCAAAGCTAAAGATAAAAGTCAGAATGACAAGGAAACATAAAGCTAGAAATTAAAAATAGAATTCATTTGCAAGAGAATGTTTTATTTAAAAGTTAGGCTATTTTTGTATCCACTAGAGAGAAGAAGGAAGATTTGGAAGCCAGACCATCACTCTCTTTAATAGTAAAGAATTATTGTAGACAAAAGTTCACTCACATGTGGGTGGGTGGTGTACAAAGCAATAGTACAGCATATAGGGAGATTGCCTTGCACATTACTGACTTGGATTTGACCACTAGCATCCCTTATGGTTCCTGGAACAATGTCTGGAGTAGTTCCTGAGTAGTTTTGGTATATTAGGAGTAGTTTTGCTGTGGCCCCAAAATCAAACAAAAAATAATTTCTCTAACAGCATCTTCCTTCAAAGATTGAAAACAATTTATAGAGTAATCGGTTCTCATTCCTCTATGGCCCCTTATTATTTGGGGGTACTTTTTGGGCAACTCCCAGTGGCACTCAGGGGTTATTCCTGCTCTGTGCTCAGAAATTACTCCCGGCAGGCTTGGGGGACCATATGGGATGGCGGGGATTGAACCCTGGTCCTTCCCAGTTTGGCTGCATGCAAAGCAAACACCCTACCCACCCAACAGCTCCACTTGCTGTAATCCAACCTTGGGTGAAAAGGTCTGAAGCAGGAGATCCATGAGAATTAAGAAAACAAGACAGCTATAGGGAGAAAAGCATGGGGGCAGAGGGCTTCTGCATGGAGTCAGGGGGCTTTCATCAGCCTTATAGATTGAGAGCCAACTGTCCCTCCAGTACAATTATTATTGGATAGAATCAATCCATATGGGGGGAGGTATTGTTAACAGACAAAAGTACCTATCTCATGTTACTCAAGGCTAGGTTGGAACTGTTACCTCTCAAAAGAGATGGGTAGATGGTAAAGGAAACTAGGACAAATTCTGTTTTGGGTAAAACAAAGTGTAAGCTCTGTGTTGGGTTATACACCAATAATCTTTATACTCACGCATAGATGTTCTAAATTACTCAGTTTTAGAAGGGGGTTATTGGTATTACCATAACCTCTACTCTTGCAATGAACTAGACTGAAATCACATTATCAGAGCTGCAGAAAAGAAATGAATGACCCCAACAGGTAACTCCTTGCCCTGGGTAGCGTACCACCCTGAGGCTTTAGATGATTTCCTGTTTCAGCCTGAATGTCAGAGCTCAATGTTGTTGAAATAGGTTAACTAGATCAATCTAGATAAATCTGTCCTGAAGCATTGGCCAAAAAAAAAAAAAAAAAAATCCTGTTTTTCTGGAGTAGTAGAGATGGTCTTTAATACTCTCAAAAAGCTTTTAGCTTCAGGTTTTGAATTGCCTGGGAAAAGGGCACTTAGCATCTAAATGCAAAACCTCAGACCATCCAGGAAACATTTAAATGTGCTGACACTGGCCTGTTGGCGGCCCAACCTGCAGAAAGTGGATATTCTCCTTTAGAATGTCAAAAGCAGAAGGGCTGACAGTTTGGTGTTGGTTTTTTTTTTTTTTTTTTGCCAGTCAATCCAATCATCTAAATCACTCCTTTGTATCTGAACCTGGAGGGGGAAAAAAATAACAGTAAGAGAAGGGAAGGACCGAGGATGTGGTTATCCTGAGATTATCAACCCCCTGGGGGGAGACGAGACACACCTGTGCTTTTCTGTTTTATGCCCCAGCGAATGATTAAGGCCAAACTCTTTTTCCCATTTCTTCCCCCATCACCCCATATAAATACATCTCCTGATAAAATATATCTCCTGACAAAATCAGCTCACCTTGTGCTTTTGATGGTCACCTGCAAGACAGAGTGGCCCATGGCACAGGAAGTTGGAGACAGTTACTAATTTATTGCTCTGGGCACAATCGCCAGATTTAAAACTTGCCAGAGCAGAGCCTGCTGAAAACGAAGGCTCTACCTGGGTCCTTGTAAATCAGATGTGTGCTCTTGGGCTGGACCACCTTGGGGGGTGCGGGGAAGTCAGTTGGGGAACCGAAATCCTTCTCTCAATCACTCTGCCTCGCAGGAAAGACAAGAGGACTCTTTATTTCCTTTGGGTCCCAAACCTGTTTTGCCTGTGAGTCTTTGGTCACGAACGACTTTTCTGCCAGGTGAAATGAAGTGTTTACAGGCATGGAAAAAAATTTAAAAAGAAGACGAGATTTTTTTTTTTTATTTCCCTCTCCACACTACATGCATTTCATTACAGCAGACTTCTTAGGCTGCATGCCAAACATCTCACATCTGAAGGAAAACTAGTTAAAATAAAACAAAACCAATCCCACCCATTTTGATTTCAATGTGGAAAAACTTTCCACGTGGGTCAGTTATAAAATCAAAGTTAAGAGCCACACCGCTGAACCAAAATGGGCATAGAGTTGGGGGCTCCAGGCTTCTGCCCTTCTGTTTGAGAGGAAAAGTAACGTTGAATATAGTTGCTGTGTGGCCAAAGTGAGTTGGCCCCTGAGGTAGTCTGTATATGATTGGCAATAACACTCCATAGATGTATGCTTCAATTCCAAATAGATTTCTGCCAACTCACAAACCAGGTCATGCCGTGGAAAAATAGAGGGGGAATGTGTATCCTTCCAAGAATTATTGGGTTCTAGCATGATTTTTGAATCATCCTGATTCCAAATCTCGCTGGAGACGGGGTTTTGAAGTATAACAGGTGGTAGACTGTTTTATATATATATATATATATTTAGTTTACCAAATTTTGTTTTGTTTTAAACAGGGAAAGGACATGCTGGAAGAGAATGTTTGGGGGGGTCGTTTTTCTCTAAAATGTGCTGGATGGAGTGTCACTCTTTATAGGGGTGCTCTGAGGTTTTATGGGCCCGGACTTGTACCTTTAGCCCTCTGAGCCTTGTTGTTTGGAGGTTTTTTTTTTTCCTACACTCAAACTCATCCAGTTATAAACATATTTATAATCATGGTGCTTAAATAAAAATATTATTTAAAAAAATTGAAAAATATATAGTTTATCTACAAAAGTCTAGAGTTTCAGATACATAATTTTCTGAGTCTTCTCGGCTATCAACCAAGTTTCAAGGGTTATGGTGGCTGCAGGAGAATGTTTTGTTTTTAAATAGAAATATATGGTAGATGAATGAGAGTCTCTCTCTTAATGGGATAAATAGGATATCAAGTAGATTTGGGAACAAAAAGCAAACCAAGGGAATTTGGGGAGGAGAGCAGAAGATTCAGAAAGGGATAGGAACAAATTGGCATTTTGATGAGTACAGTTTTGAACCCTTCCCATCAGTAAATACGTGAGTGCTGTCATTTCTCTATGTCATCACCACCAGTGGGTATTATCAGGTCTTCAATTATTTATTTATTTATTATTTTGCCAACCTGATCAATTTTGGTAGTGAGATCTTAAGTTATTCTTTGTTTCTTAATTATTGGCATATGTCAGCATTTTCTCATATCTCATGAGCCATTCAACTTTCCAACTTGGACTAACTGCAATATTTTGCCTGCTTATAGTTTCAGGGCTGGAGTGGTGGCACAAAGTGGTAAGGAATTTGCCTTGTGTGTGCTGGCCTAGAATGGACCGCGGTTTGATTCCCCTGACATCCCATATGGTCCCCCAAGCTAGGAGCAATTTCTGAGCGCATATCCAGGAGTAAGTCCTGAGCATCACGGGGTGTGGCCAAAGCAAAACACAACAAAACAATATATATATAGATATATATTGTCTAGTTTCATATAGATGATCTGATTTGTAAAGTCTATACCTAGTATACAATGTTGTCATTGCTGTTATGATTAAGCATAATTCAGGGCACCTGTAAAGGCATATGATGAAAAAAACCTTCTTACTAGCCTTTATTGTTCTGATAGAGCTTTTGGAATTTTGTTCCTTTGTTTGTTTGGGTGCCACACCTGCTGTCCTCAGGTCTTATTCTGGCTCTGTGTTCAAAGATCACCTTAGGCAAGGGTCTGGGGAACCATATGGGATGCTGGAGATCAAACTAGGGTTGGCCTAGTGCAAGACAAAAATCCTGTCTACTGTGCTATCATTTTGGCTCCCTTCGCATATTTTTTTTGGAGAAATATTTCTACCCATTTAAAGACAGTAAAACTGAATATGATATCCTTACAATTTTAAGTTCTTGGGCAAGAAGTGAGTTAACTCGCAGCGAAGGCTTTTATTTAACAAATGGCAGACTTTCTCAAGACTTCTCAGATCAGTTGGGAAGTTTGGATGGTCAGCTTTTCACTGAGGGTGTGTCTTTGGAAGCAGAGTTCTAGCTCTTCACTCATTGAGGCAAAAATCCCCTCCTGCCCTTTCTTTAAGTAGTTTAAGTAAGTAAAACAAATATTATTTATATGTTTTCTAATGGCTTTCCAATGATTTCTTTATAATGTTGTATAATGTAATTTTGTATTTGATTTTGTGTATTTTTGCTTTCTCTTCATTTTTCCTAATAAATTTTTAATGATTTATTTAACTTGCTCTTTCTTTCAAAAGTTTTTTTTCTTAATTCTTATTTAAAACAAGAACAGCACATTCAAACTTGAATCATTGAATGCAGGCGTTTAAAATAATGACTCACATGTATTAAGGCAATAATTATATATAAATATATATAAATTATATAAATAATTGCCAGCTTTTTATGGGTCTAATCATTTTGGTTTTGTATTGCTAGATTCATTAATGACTGCTTTCATCTTTGGAATTCCGTCTTTACTTTTTTATTATTTCTCTCGTTACTCACTTTCTTCTCTAACTGATGCTTACTTTTGCTGTTTTTACTAAATTTGCAATTAATTTCAGTTTTGTGCATGAAAAAGTTTTATTTTGTGCTCAGGAATCACTCCTGGCAGTGCTCAGGAGACCATATATGGTGCCTGGGATCAAAATCAGGTCTATTGTTAGCAAGGCAAGCACCCTACCCACTGTACTATATCTACAGCCCTGTCATAAAATTTTTGTCATTTTTTTAACATTTCCTTCCTTAGCTTCCCCCTTTAATTTTATTACCATATTTTGTTTTATATTGATGAGGAAATATTGTGTTTGCCTGTCCCATTTATGCTTCTTTGAAAATGATCAGAGGTTTCCTTTTTATTTTATATAGTATTGCTTTTGAATTTAGCAATACTAGGTACTTGTAAAGGCATATTTTGTCTCTTAAATCAATATTTAATCAATATTGTCTCTTAAATCAATATTTAAATGTACACACTGAAACATGCACATGTACACATATGGAGTCAGTTCTCCTTCTTGCATTTTTCTAGGGATTTTAATTTTTATGTTTATTCTTCACTACTATTTTCATTAGCAAGGGTATTAGATCGAAATCTGTCATTAAGATTCTGTGTTTTTTCTCTTTTATTTTATTTCTGTCTTAAACAGTCAATCAATATATTTTTGAGTAAAAATATTCATGCCTATCTTTTAATCATTGTAGATTAAATGTATTTATTTTCCCTAAGAAGCAATCTTTTATAATGCTTTGTCCTTTCTTATGCTTTTATAATGATTTAATCTTGACTATAGTTAGATCAGACTCTTTATTTCCTTTGATCACTTCTTTATTTTATATTATTTTTTTTTTATTTTATATTATTTGATCCTCATTTTTAAATTATTTTTACCATTGCCCATTTCTAGCTGTTTTTTTTTTTCCCAAAAAATCACTTAGCTTTGGTGTCATTTTGGCCAGATACCGAGTTTCAGACTGCATAAAATTCTATGATACAGAGATGTAATCTAGTGTTGGAGATGCATTTTTATTTTCTTTATAGCTTATGTATTTGTAGGCAATTTACGAATGAAGTTTAAGAGTGTAATTCATAATTTGTTATACCTTCTAAATTTATTGCTTCTGATACTTTTGTTTTCTTCCTTCTTCTTTTAACTGATTTTCCAAGCTCTCATTACTAAAGTGTTACCTTCTCATTACTAAAGTGTTTCCGTTGCTATTTCTAATTCTATTTTCTTTGTGATTAGAAGATACATATTCCTTTCAATTCCTTATTCCAGAGAGCATCCAATCACAGTGAACTAAATCATTGCATCTCTTCTTTCTCAAATTTTTACTACTATAATTCAATTTATTAGTTTTTTTAACTTTCTTTAATATTTTCTTTCACACTTCTAAATGGAAGATATAGTTTTAAATACTTAAAACTTGTATTTTAAAATCTAAGTACAAAAGTACAGCATATTACAATATCTCATGACTTATTAAACCAAATAAGTAATTTTAATTTTATTTGGTATATTATATAGGCATGCATATCATTTATATTTTTCAAAGTATGCACTACATATAATATTTATATCCATAAATTACAGCGTATATATTCATACATTTCTAAGTATATATTTTATTTATTGTTTGCTTTAGATTACATTATATCTTTTAAACCCAAAGTTATTTCAGCATTAGATTTATAGTCAGTTTGTGGCTAATTATTTGGCCAGGATTTTTCCTATTTTTTTCTTTGTTGAATTCCTCTAATTATCTTCAAGAAAAGCTCTAAGAAAATATTTTTTCCTGAGTTCATTTCTACATAGCTACATTTTTACATTTCTTTTTACATTAGACAACGATCTTCATATTGATACAAACCTTTCTTTGCATAATTACTGTCCTTTTTCTCTTTTTATGTGCTTATATATGTGTATACATATATGTATATGTTTCAATGCATATCTATGTGTATCTATTGTATTGCAGAAACAATATTGAAGACCATGGGAAATGAGGGCTATGTCCTGATGGAGAAATTTGACTGATAAACATTAAAACATTTTCAAACGAGAGAGATTGAGTATGTGTGTATATGAGAGAGAAAGAGAAAGAGAGAGAGAGAGTGAGTAAGTGAGAGAGAGAGAAAGAGAGAGAGAGAGAGAGAGAGAGAGAGAGAGAGAGAGAGAGAGAGAGAGAGAGAGAGAGAGAGAATAAAACATGCAGAACTGTTCACCTTCAATGGTTGGTTCCTGCGAATTTGGACATGGATACTATTTTTCTATGTTATCATATCTTACTCCCTATGTTTCTGTGTTGCCAAATAGATGGAAGATGTTTCTGTTGCCAATTCAGCTATATACAATTTTCATTGTTCCAAAAAATAAATAGATCATGGTTATCCCCTTCCAGGCTCCACATGTACTTGAGAAAACCAGGTCCCTCTGGCTTTGTCAGAGATAAGCCAGGTGCAGGTATACTCTTGGGGGTCTTGCCTGCTCCTGGCTTGATCATCAGAACAATCAGCAGCCCTTGAAAATTTAGGGTGGTTCTGATTACAGCTGCCTCTTTGTTTCCTTGCAGATGTTATGTGCATTCATTTGTTTTCCCACACTTGTTTTAGGGTGATTTCCAAGGTGTCACAGACTCATTCTTGTCTCTGCTCTGCTATTTTCCAACTGGAATTTTGGGGATAGAGTGATAATACAGTGAGTAAGTCACCTGATTTGCATGCAGGTGAGGCAGGTTTTTTATCTTGGCACCACTTAGGGCCCCTGAATAGTTCCTGAGTGTTCCCTAAGCATAGAGACCAGCACGAAGCTCTGAACACTGCTGGAGGTGGCCACAAACCCAAATCAAACAAAAACACAAATGGTGTGTTGTTCCCGTTGGTTGGCACAACAAAATTTTTTTCTTGTGGGGGAGGTGTTGGTCACACCTGGCAATACTCAGAGGTTACTACTGGTTTTAAACTTTGGAAATACTCCTAGCTGTTCTCAGGGGACCATATGGGATGGTGGAGATTGAACCCAGGTTGGCCTCATGCAAGACAAATGCCCTAACCACAGTACTATCAATCAGACCCAATTTCATGGGGTTTGAATGTTATATATTTTTCATGATTAATTTCAATAATTTTTATAATTGTGTTATGTTTTCTTTCATGCATTTATTATCTGTATAAATGTTTTGAGTTTAGTATCTAAAGTAGATTTGGTAGTTATGTTTAAAAATATTTCCTCTTATTTCGGAGGTTAAACATAGGATTTTAAGTAGTTTTTTGATGTCCTTTTAGCTTAGAGACAATTTTGATAAATACTTTCATTTATTTTTAATATAATCCATCTTTAAAAACATCTGCAAAGAATGAGACTTGACTTGTTAAGTGCATTTTTAAAATTTCATGATGTTTATTGATTTTTTAAGTTCAGATCTTTTTCAGAACAACTGCTTTAAATGATCCACATGTAATTATTGTTTTCATATTTTTAATTGTATCCATTATTGCCTTGTGCAATTTAAGACTTATTTCAAAATTTAATATATTACTTCCTATTGTTTTGACTTTTATAACTTTTTAATTATAAATAATAATTTCATTATACTCTAAGTATGATACCCTTATTAAAATGCCTTTTCATATTTCCATAACTTAAAACTTACGTTACATGAGAAATAGATTATTGAAACTTTCATGCATTGAATATATGTTGAAAAGATATATTCTGAGTATCTTTTGAGAAGTGAATAAGGAGAGAAACAGACATACAATAATATCATTCATTTATGGGATATAAAAAAAATAAAAGATAGTATGGGGACCGGAGAGATAGCATGGAGGTAAGGCATTTGCCTTGCATGCAGATGGTTGATGGTTTGAATCCCGGCATCCCATATAGTCCCCTGAGCCTGCCAGGAACAATTTCTGAGCATAGAGCCAGGAGGAACCACTGTGCACTGCCAGGTGTGACCCAAAAACAAAGAAAAGATAGTATGATATATTATATATAATAGTATAATATACGGTATCATATATGATATAGTATGATAATATTCAGATAAAAATAAGTATGGTAAAAATATCCAGAGAAAATAGAGATGAGGGCCAAAAGGATCAATGTAAAGTAGGAAGCATGCCATAAATAGTGAAGCAGTTCAAGTAGGGCAAAGATGAGTCCACTATGACACTGGTAATTGGAACGGATTACTAGGGACAATAACAGGGTGTTAGATGGAGGTAAAATGATATTCGCAGAATCTTTTCACTAGCAATAATGCAAAACATAGTGTCTAGAAAGGAAAAAAGGGAAAGAAAGAGGGTAGGGAGACCAAATGTCTTCTCCAGAGGCATGCTGGGGGAAGAGTTGAAGAGAAACCAGGGACACTGGTGACAGGAAACATTCATGGATGAAGGAAGGCATACATTATAAGATTGAAACTCATTTATGGACAATTTTGTAATGACAATGTTTAAATAAAGAAAAATGAAAAGATATATTTTTATAGTTTGGTTGAGTTAAATGGAATATATTCCTAATTATAGATTACTACTTTTATTTAGTTGTAACTATAAGAATATTGAAAGTTATGTTTCCTGAATTCTTTGGGGTGTGTATGGCTTGGGTAAGGCCAAACAAAGCTGATCTCTGGGGCTATTTCTAGATCTGCACTCAGGAATGAATCCTGGCAGTGCTCAGGGGTCTATATGTGCTGCAAGGGATCAAACAAGGATTGGTACCATACAAGGCATGAACCCTATCTCTTGTGCTATCTCATATCTTGAATTTTTTCCATTAGCATAGAAGAACTGACCAAGCCTTTGAGTCTGTATTTTGTATCTCGATATCACTTACAACCCACCATCAGTCTTGATAGCCTTAGTCTTAGTCTTGATATGATCTGCACAGCTTAAATCAGATCATGTTATTCGCTGATCCAATATCTTCTAACTTCACTAAACATACAGTTGAGATTAGCAGGCCCTCTTCTTTCAGTCTTTCATACTATATACATGCTTAGTCACCCATACAGAAGAGGTCCACTTTTCAGCTGATATGTCTGGTGCCTTTGGAAACCATAAATATATTTTCATCTCTTCCAGCTGGATCCCAGCATTCTCTGCACCTGACCTCCAACTACTCAGCAGGCCTAATTTCAATCTCCCCAAATGCTTAGCTATAACACTAAGTATCCATCACTACTCCCACAGTTCACACCTATACTTCCTGCTGCTGGGTGAAGGCAGTCAGAGAAGGAAAAGAGCAAAATTCAGCTTAATCCCACAGGATCATTCCAGGTCAGTGTACTTCCTTATCATGTACATGAAATCAATCCAGGCTCCACTAATTTCTGTTCTGCTTTATATATACTCAGATAAAAAAAAAACATACATAAATGTATATTACATCAGTATGGCTCCAATACCATTTTCTTAGTTCTCAGTCCTTTCAATTTAATTTAAAAAGTACATCTAAATGTTACTCTAAAGTAGTCACACTCTTAAATGGATTAAAGCAGGACTTCTTCTTCTTCTTCTTCTTCTTCTTCTTCTTCTTCTTCTTCTTCTTCTTCTTCTTCTTCTTCTTCTTCTTCTTCTTCTTCTTCTTCTTCTTCTTCTTCTTCTTCTTCTTCTTCTCCTTCTCCTCCTCTTCTTCTTTCTCTCTTTCTTCTTTCTTTCTTCTTTCTTTCTTCTTTCTTTCTTTCTCTTTCTCTTCCTTCCTCCCTTCCTCCCTTCCTCCCTCCCTTCCTTCCTTCCTTCCTCCCGCCCTCCCTCCCCTCCGTCCCTCCTTCCTTCCTTTTTTTTTTTTTTTTTTTTTTTTTTGATTTTTGGGCCACACCCGGCGGTGCTGTTACTCCTGGATGTCTGCTCAGAAATAACTCCTGGCAGGCACGGGGGACCATATGGAACACAGGAATTCGAACCAACCACCTTTGGTTCTGGATAGGCTGCTTGCAAGGCAAACGCCGCTGTGCTATCTCTCCGGGCCCAGCTTCCTTCCTTCCTTCCTTCCTTCCTTCCTTCCTTCCTTCCTTCCTTCCTTCCTTCCTTCCTTCCTTCCTTCCTTCCTTCCTTCCTTCCTTCCTTCCTCCTTCCTCCTTCCTTCCTCCTTCCTACCTTCTTCCTTCCTTCCTTCCTTCCTTCCTTCCTTCCTTCCTTCCTTCCTTCCTTCCTTCCTTCCTTCCTTCCTTCCTTCCTTCCTTCCTTCCTTCCTTTCTTTCCTTCCTTCCTTCCTTCCTTCCTTCCTTCCTTCCTCCTTCCTTCCTTCCTTCCTTCCTTCCTTCCTTCCTTCCTTCCTTCCTTCCTTCCTTCCTTCCTTCCTTCCTTCCTTCCTTCCTTTCTTTCTTTCTTTCTTTCTTTCTTTCTTTCTCTCTTTTTTTCTCTCTTTCTTTATTTCTTTCTTCTTTCTCTCTCTCTCTCTCTCTTTCTTTCTTTCTGTCGTTCTTTCTTTCTCTTCCTTCCTTCTCTCTTCCCCCTTTCCTCCCTTCCTCCCTTCCTCCCTTCCTTCCTTCCTTCTTCTTCTTCCTCTTTCTTTCTTTCTTTCTTTCTTTCTTTCTTTCTTCTTCTTTCTTTCTTTCTTTCTTTCTTTCTTTCTCTCTCTCTCTTTCTTTCTTTTTTCTTTCTTTCTGTCTTTCTTTCTTCTCTCTTTCTTTCTCTCTCTCTCTTTCTTCTTTCTTTCTTTCTCTCTTTCTCTCTCTTTCTCTTTCTTTCTCTTTCTCTCTTTCTCTTTCTTTCTTTCTTTCTTCTTTCTTTCTCTTTCTTTCTTTCTTTCTTTCTTTTTCTTTCTTTCTTTCTTTCTTTCTTTCTTTCTTTCTTTCTTTCTTTCTTCTTTCTTTCTTTCTTCTTTCTTTCTTTCATTCTTTTCTTTCTTCTTTCTTTCTTTCTTTCTTTCTTTCTTTTCTTTCTTTCTTTCCTTTTGGTTTTTGGGCCACACCCAGTGATGCTCAGGGATAACTCCTTGCTATACATGCAGAAATGGCTCGGCATGGGGGACCATATGGGATGCCAGGGTATCAAACCATAGTCTGTCCTAGGCTAGCGAAGGCAAGGCAGATGCCTTACCATTTGCACCACTACTCTGGTCCTAAACCAGGACTTCTGAAATTTTTCCTTCTTGCTATTTTTTTAACCAAAAATCACAATGCTCCTAAACATATCTTATCTTTGTGATCAAATAAATGTTTAGTTTTTTGGTCCTTATGCAGTCAAAACACTATTCATTGGCTTGTTTTGGAGTCATGCCCTTTGATGCTCAAGGGTTAGTTACTCTTAGCTGCACTCGGGAATCATTTCTGGCGGTGGTTGGTGGATAAGATGCTGGTAATTGACTGCATGAAGGCAAGAGACTTATCCACTGTACTAGAACTCTAGCTACAACATTCAGAAAACCTTTAGTTACCAAATGTTTCATGGTCTTCACATTGTTATGTGATCCTAGATAGGGTTAAGACTAACATTTTAAAGAGCCAGTAGCTAAGAAACTACCAAGAAGAATATATTTCTTGTATTTCTGTGTAAATCTTTTAATCTTAATATTTGTATGTTTATAGTTTTAGAGTCACACTGGGCAGTACTATGGGCTTTTACTTGGTTCTATGCTCAATGATCACTGAATGCGGTGCCAGAATTGAATCAGGGTCAGCCATTTGTAAAGTAATGATCTTATTCCTGAAACTATCTCTCTGGCTCTAAATATGAAATTTTTTATCTTAAATATGTATCATCCTCTCATTTCTCATTTGTGATCATTATTTACATAATAAATAAATAAAAAGACCAATCTTGTTAAAGAATTTAACTTTTTTCTTCAAATAAGAAAACCCTTTTTTCCCTAAATTTTCTCCCTGCTGTGTTGTTTACACAGATTGGAGAAAAGAAGAAATGTTAAAACATAATTTAGGGGTCTGGAGAGATAGCACAGCATTGTTTGCCTTGCAAGCAGCCAATCAAGGACCAAAGGTGGTTGGTTCAAATCCCGGTGTCCCATATGGTCCCCTGTGCCTGCCAGGAGCTACTTCTGAGCAGACAACCAGGAGTAACCCCTGAGTACTGCCGGGTGTGGCCCAAAAACCAAAAAAAAACAAAAAAACAAAAAAACAAAAAAACATAATTTAGTTTAATATCATCAAATTTATGATCTAATTTTCAAAATAAGTATAGGATTACTGATTTGCAGCAGAGAAACACTTAAGCAAGTTTCCTAGACGTAATATATGATCAATCTTGCTTTATCAATTTGTGGTCACAGTTAAAATTAGCTGAAATATTCTTCCCATTCCAACTCTGATGCTGGAATTTTATGTAAGAGATTGTTTTAGTACACTATCCCTTCTACTGTTTCTAAATGATTTAAGCTTGAAGGCTTCTTGGTATCCCTACAACTGAATTTACAATAAAAGTAGAAAAGTGAGTAACATCGGATGCTATTTGTTAAAGTGCTCCTTTAGAATGTCTCTTCCAAGACAAAAAATCCAACTGAAATTACCATTTGGTGGCATCTCCTATGTTAGTGCTGCTGCTTAGCTACATTCCAAAAGATGGATGTAGTCAACTACACTCGCCTACAGACTCCAAAGCAGCTGGAGGAGGAAGACACCATTTTCTTGGTCCGCTACATTTTTTTTTGGTATTGTAGACTATAATTTATGTCTCCCCAACTTTGAACATGCAAGACCACAAGCTTAACCTGATCTTCAGACCTAACATGCACACACCCATTTTTGTGAAACTAATGGTTAATCAAGAAAATAATGTGAAACATTTTTATGAACAATTTAAATACTGATCATTTATGAGAACTTATATGCTATATATATATATATATATATATATATAAATGTAGAATTTATATGCTATAAATTATGAAATAGGACACTACTTTCAAAGGTCCTTCAAAATTCCTCTGTGACCCTTTTAGGTCAAATTTCCTTCCTTGTAGAGAAAAAAATCATTGATTTCTTAAGGACATACCATATTTTAATTTATGCAGATGATGAATATGCAACCTGGCATGACAAATTATGTTGCATTACCCATTTATCCTAAGGGTACTTACAGAAAGAAAACAAGGAAGTCCAGAAAGTAAGGTCAGAAAAGATATGATGATAGACTATATAGCTGGAAGAATTCATGAAAGCCAAGGAATGAAGGTAGTTTCTAGAAGTTGGAGGGAGAGAGACAATATATTCTCTCATGAAGAACAGGGATTAATATATATTGATTTTAAATTTTTGATCTTTAGGTACCTAAGGATATAAAGCAGCCCCCTCCCTTTTTAAATGATAGTGGGTAGATCATTAGTGGTGCCAAAAAGACCCAGAGCCCCTACCAGCAATTTTCTTCCAGCAAGGCCTAAGATCCAATTTAAGAACCCAAGAACATGGTGCTACAAGGCTGGAGCAATAGATCAGCGGTAGAATATTTTTCTTGCAAGCAGCTGACCAAGAACAATCCTGGCTAGATTCCGGGCATCCTCTATGGCTTCTTGAACTTGCCAAGAGCGAGTTCTAAATGCAGAGCCAGGAGTAATCACTGAGCGTGCTTGGATGTGGTCCAAACACACACACACGCACATGCACACACACACGCACACGCACACACACACACAAGAATATGGCCACTGACTGCCCTGGAATACCCTGGGTGTCTTTGAGGCCTATGTCATGTTGTCCCATGGATTGAGCCCACATAGTCTTCATATAAAACAAACACTTTACAATTTAAATGTGTGTGTGTGTGTGTGTGTGTTTGGACCACACCCAGTGATGCTCAGGGGTTACTCCTGGCAATGCACTCAGAAATTGCTCCTGGCTTGGGACCATATGAGACTCTGGGAGATCGAACCTCGGTTAGCACATGCAAGGCAAACGCCCTGCCACTTGCACCACCACTCCAGCCCCAAAATAAACACTTTAAACCTGTACTGTCTCTCTAGGCAAAAGTTGTCCTCAAAGTCACTATATTTGTGAAGCTTGTTATAGCAACCATTAGCAACTAATACACACACTTTCCCCCGAAATAACACCAGTGTTTTGACTATACGTGTAATCAGCCACTTGTTGGCCTATTTGCTTGATCTTAAACCATGCATGCATCTTTTCACAATTTGCTGTTGTTCATGAATAAATTAGTAAGCACAGTCATAGCTGTGAAAGGGCCAACTGAAATGGCCCACAGATTGTTTGAGACACACACAGAGAAAATAAATGTAACAATAATTCTGATTTTAGTTCCCCAGAGTTTATTAACTTTCCTTCAGGGAAAATAAGTGGGCAAGTACATGAGTAAGCTTGAGTAACTCAAGACTCACTGATATGTTCCAGCTTCCAAACCTAAGGCAACTAAGACCAAGCAGAATGTCAATGAATAATCTCTCTTGGCCCAGAAAGAAGGAAATGGAGGGAAAGGCAGAAATTACATCAACACATACTATAGATGAGTCAATACCCACATTCTTATGGCCATCACAGGCATCTATTCTCAGGCTGAAAGATTATACAAAGCCAGCAAAAGTTGGACTGATATCTTAATACACACACTGAAATATGCACAGTTCTATTCCTTCACTCTCATCTGGGAAATACATTTATGTTGGTCTTGCATTAGCTACACTATTTCTCATGTCTTATGTCTTCTCTTTTTGTTTATGGTCTAATGTGAGATGACTATAGTTTTATAGCACTCCTTGAGAGAAAAGATTTTCAAGTCCTTTTCTGGAGATTGTGCATGACAGACGATGCCTTTATTCTGTCTCAGGTTGATTGATAACAATAGAATATTGGAGGTTTTGGTGCTTCCTTTTTTTGGCAGTGTAAGCAAGATATCCCTAGTGTCTTCTTGATTCTAGTGTTTAATGTAGGAAATTGTGACTTCTGGTTGATGATATATGGCTACTCCTACATCTAACCAGAATTGAGTGGTCTAACTTTTTAGCATTATGGTTTCTGATGCCATCCCATTTTCACCCACCATGCTGAATAATTAAAAGGTGAATACTTTTAATCCAGTGTACCCGTTGAAAACAGGAAATCATATATCTTTCCAAATTATTGTTTTCATGCTCTTTTGGCAGATAATTAGCTGTAGAATTGCTGGATTATATAGTAGATTTAGCATTGAAAGTTTAAGATATATTTTTATTGTTTTTCATTAGAAGATTTTCATTAACAAAATACAAGAATATACTAGATAAGATAAAATTAATGTTTATTTAATATAGATATCAAGCTGTGTATGTGCATAGGATAGAATTGGTTGTTATCATGTATAGGTAAAGTAATCAAATAACACAATCAAAATTCAGATATATGGCTTCTTACGAAAAATTGAATGTTTTGCTTATACCAAGCTTATGGTAATGGTTGTTTTTACTCTTTAAATCTTGTCCCTAATCCCTACTACTTCCTAGTGTCTTATACCTGTGGTGTTTTATTCATTTCTACTAATTATTGCCTCTGTTGGACTTTTAATTTTGTATTTTGGGTATTTTATTTGTTTTGATTTGGGGCCGCAATTGACAATGCTCTGGGGTTACTACTAAGTCAGCACTCAGGGATCTCTCTTAATGATGTTTGGGGATACATTTATACAAATTGGGGATCAAACCCAATTTGGCCAAATGCAGGGCAAGCACCTTGCCCTCCATATTATCTCTCTATTTTTACTTTTGTATGACTATACTAGAATAAAGTGAAAGATAACTTTTGAGACAGTGGTGAACAGCCTTGAAAATGAACTAAAACTCAATTATGATATTTTTGTGTAACATAATACCTATTGTAGGGGGTCACTGGAGGTAGGGTATTAAAATGTTAAGTGAAAGCTTTACTTGTTCCTCTTTCTAGGAGTTCTACTCTTCATAAATTTGGCAGGTTTAAAACTAAGCCTATGCTACAATCATATATGAGTTACAAATAGAAAAGTATCATAACTCATGTCATAAGGACATTATCTACCTATATTTTATTCCATCTTTTTCAACTTATAGATCCCTCATTTTTAATTTCCATATGATATCACATGTAATCTTATGTTAAAATCATATCCATGTCATATTTCTCTGGGTAGGCTATACGTTCAAAACTGAAAAAAAATCTGTTTCATTAGCTTACATATGGTGAAAACTAGAATTTAATAGCAGTATATGTTTAGTTGGGCGCTAAAATGTCTTGCAGAATCAAGAATTTAGTCTCGTCTGGGCATATTTTACTAACCTGTGCCTTTAGAGGACACATTCTAAACAATATTTATTATTCATGTAAGATTAATAATTCCATGAACATTGCAAATTTATAAACATTTTCAACAGAGATAGGTTTCTTTTCTACAGAACTAACTAAACCCATACCTTTTTTTATTCATTTATCAACAATACTTTTATGTTTCCCAAGTGTGCTTCATTTCTACAAGATTTAATGGCAAATAATATCTCACTGAATCTTGATACTGTGGACCCTAATATCTAGCAATATAAAAACAAGTGGGAGAATTACCTGGTATTAGTTTTTCATGGGACACCCTTTGGGAAACAGAGCTCTACTCATAAAAGTAACTATTTTAATTCAGAAACTAGTTGGGAAAAATTTTATGTGCAATTAGTTTCAGGGTCCATGGTTAATGGGGACTAATAGATTATAAATAGTACCAGATAGGGTACGCCAAACCCAATCACACTTTCGCAACTCCATTTAAGAAAAAGGTGGTGGAAACACTTGCTCCCCCTGGAGATATAAATCAACTCCAAGGGGAACTAATGGCTTTTCTCACCATCCAATGTTTCACGCCAACCTTGGAAGGTGAAAGCCTCATAATCAATACATAAAACTGGCCAATCAGGATCCAGACACATAAGGGTGTCGTGTAGGAAGTGGCACATGTTTGCAAGTCATAATGATACTGTTGGCCGGATAGTTGTGCCTTTCCAGTGAGTGGTGTTTCATGGCAAGACCCATCATGACAGATGTTTTTCACATACCAACCAACCTGAATTACTCAATCTCAAATACCTAAAACTCACAAAGTATATTTTGGAGACAGGCCAAATTCTATTAATTAACTTTTATCTCTCTCTGGCTCATTTCTCTCCCTCCCCCTTTCTTCTCTGCTCTCTCTTCTCCCTCTACCCCCACCCCACATACACACAGAGACACTTGCTTCTTTTTTAGAAAAATGCAATAAAATTTCAGCCAACCTCAGGAATCTAATGTTTATTTTAATTAGCAATAAGATTTTGGAGAGAAAAACATGCCAAGCTATATTATATGGCTGTTTTGGACTCCATTCCTATAAGATTCATGCTGAAGCTGTCAGTCATGACTTTCATTATTTTCTTAATTTACTTTTTGAGAATTAAAAGTCCACCTTTCAGATTAAATGGTAGTTATTATGCACTGCATCTACAAAGGTTATTGGTCTTATTGGCAATGTGACATTATTAAACTGAATAAAGTTACTTCATAACATTTTAATTACCCCCAAAGTATATTAACAAAACTTCAAAAGCATTCTAAGACCACTATTATTATAATACAGTGAAGCAGTCCACAGAAGAAAAATGAAAAACCACCTATCATGTGCTAAGATTTGTTTAAATAAAAAGCAAAGAAAACACAAGTAAATAATGAATCATAGTAAGACATATAAGTTGGCATGGGGAGGAGATAAGTAGACCACCTCTTTTAATTTAAATATTGAGATAAAATAAAAATTTGCCTATTTTTGCATATTCAATTAAAATTGAAGATCGATAGCTCAAGGGGCTAGAGTGCATGATGCCTTTTGGATACAGAGCCTATGTTAGAAGCATGGTACTTCCATAGTCTAACCAGCATTTTAGGGTGTGACTCTGATGGTCTTTAGCACTGCTAAAGCGGGTCCCTCCAAATAGATACAACGTAGAAATGTATTATTTATTGAAAATGAAAACTATAGAACGAAGGATGAAAACACTGCTATAAAAGAACAATGTTTTCCACCACTAATGTCCCTAGTTTCCCTCCCACCCTCCCCACTATCTGCCTATGGAGCAGACATTTTTCTTCTTTATCTTTCCCTTTTTCTTTCTCTTTCTCTCTCTCTCACTTCACCCCTTTTAGACCACTTTGTCTCCTCTCAGTACCCTGGTGAAGGGTGTTGTAGGTTACATGACTGAAACGCAAATCATGAATAACTTTGTATCTGTTAAAAATAATCAACTGTATTATGAACAACCTTGTAAGCACAATTGTTTCACTAAAGTACTTAATTAAAAAATAAAGAAAAAAAATGAAGAGAGACAGAATAAAAATGTCTGCCACAGAGGCAGGCCAGCAGTATGGCAGGCAGGAGGGCAACTGGGAACATTGGTGGTAGAGAATTCACACTGGTGAAGGGTGTTAGACATAGTATGACTGAAACTAAATCAGGCACATCTTTGCATCGTGATTTAATGAATTAATTTATTTATAAAAATATTAAAAACTGAATGACCTTTGTAAACAAGAAAGAATGAAGGAGGAGGAGGCAGAGGAGGACAAAGAAGAAGTAGAAGAAAAAGAAGAAGAAGAAGAAGAAGAAGAAGAAGAAGAAGAAGAAGAAGAAGAAGAAGAAGAAGAAGAAGAAGAAGAAGAAGAAGAAGAAGAGATGACAAGGAGGAGTCTGGCATTTTCTGAACACCTACTATGTGTTCAAACACTTGAAAGTTACCTCTGCTTGTCAAACAGTGATCAGAAAGGAACTCTTTTTACTGCTATTTTCCTAATGAGCTAAAAGGAGATTTCATGGTATTTTAAGTTTGTTGCTCAATCCTTCTTTGAGCACAGAACTTGGATTGAATTTCCATTTAACCCCCAAATCTTGGCTCCCTCTTTCTTTCCCAATTCTCGCTGAAGCAGTTGCCATGATCGAAGTATTGCCAGTCCAGTTTAATAGTCCTTGGTTGGTCCACCAACAGCAGACTTGCGAAGCTTGCATGGAGAAAACAAGGCTCCTAGAGTCTCATTGCATTTCCTGGTCAGAAACTACTGGAAAATCATCAGCAAGGTGCTAGCACTGGCCTGGGAGGCCAATCTGACATCTGGGCATGAAGAGAAAACTTAAAACAAAACAAAACATAAAGCAACCTAAACACTTGAGGATAGTTCCAAATAACACTCGAAGTCTCCAAGGAGGCTGCTGCCAACCTCTACTCCGAGCCAGGGACCAGGTGCCAAGAAGCTGGCACCTGACCATGACAATGTTATTCTCCTGCAGAGCAGGGCAGTCTCACACACTCACTTGCCATCACGTGGCCCAAGCACCCGCTGAGACTTGTCTGCAAATATGGAGCTGGGACTGCTAACCAGCCTGGACAGGTCGAGCCAGGCTGGTGGCTCCAGAAGCAATGAAAACACACTCAGACTCATGGCTCTGGGCTGCGGTGCCCTCACCACTGCCACCACCAACCCACTCAAACACCTGTAGCTCATTTGCAATTAATAAATTAATTAAAATGTTCTCATGGGAAAATGCCTCGGTGAAACCCTGGGTTTATTGTATTGAAACCCAGCACCCAGAGTCGCTGTACCATCATAATACTGAGCATACCAGGCAGTGAGGTTATTGGTTGCTCTCTTGCCTCCGAGAACCCGGTGAAGGTTTCACCACTCTCTTTTTTCCCTCCCTCCTTGCACCTTTTTGGATTGACTAACGTCTGCTGAGCATCTGGCCTACACTTAATTAAAGGAAGGGGGGAAGGAATGAGTCCGACAGCAAAAGCTGTATTGGTTGCAACAGGCCTTGCATTTGAGCTGGGTTCCTCCTGGAGCACTGCTGAAGTCCAAAGGCAATGCAAAGAGGCAGGTTCCAAGGAGGTGAAGAGGAGGAGGCAGAGACAGAAGAACATAGATATTGGAAGCTTTACATGATGTGCAAATTATGAGCTTTTTATGTGGACTTAATAAATATTCTCTCCCTAGGCCACCCAGTCAAGTCAGACAGTAAATCGCATTCAGATGCTTCTGTTATTTCTCTTGGACTTTCTTTGAATGAACTGATATTTTATTGCATGCCAATTAATCTTACATGTCAATTAAAACATTCATGATTATTTATCAAGAGAAAATGGAATTCCATTGCTAGCATCAAAAAAATAAAAACATACAATTTAAGACCTCCTTTCAGTACCTCATGAGAGCTATTGGATATGATTTTTATAACCATTCATTAATTCATGTCTCATTGATTCATTTATTCATATACAAATAATCCAGTTTATTTCATTTGTCTTAGGACTTACAGCCAGCATGCAATGGTATCTCCATATTTCAAACTAAATCATTCTTTGGGGAGCAATATAGCAGTAACCCTTAGTACTACCCACTAGATGTCAGTAGCACCCCCACCCATTGTGATACCCACAAATAGATTTCTAGATATTGCCAAGACATTCCTCTGAGAGGGTAGAATCAGCCATCACTGATGGTCTTAGATACTTGTTACCTCTGTCTGATTCCTTCAAGGTTTCTATCTATGTCCTTTCACTGCCAAGAAAATTTGCAAAATATAACTGTCTATGTTCATTAAAATGTAAATGAAACCTCTCAATTCATTTCTTATTCATCCTTTCAGTGAACTGATCATCCATCTTTCTTTACAGTGCTGGAAGCATCTTTCAAAATGTTTTACGTTGCCAGGCTCTGAATTTTAAACATTCAAAGTCCCCGTGCCAAGAAGATGGTTTGAAAAATAAAAGAAATTAGAGGGTAAGGATAGGATAAACAGTAAAGCCTAAGTTGGATGCCCAAATTGAAACTTGTCCACTTAACTAGGTAACTAGGTTAAATTAAGTAACTAGGTTTAATTTCCCTCTTTACAAATTATATGACCAACAATGTCAGTGGGAAGGGACTGTTGTTCGAGTATAGTGCAATGGAGAACATAAAACTAAAGCTTCATCCTTGTCAACCCAATTTGCAATGCGATGCCCTATAACCCCATATGGTATCATTGACAATGATGCACATGTTTTCAATTTTGTTGTTTATTTGGGGACCACATCTTTCAGCAGTGCTCAGGGATTACTCCTAGCTTTGTGCTCAGGGATGCCAGGATTAACTCAGGGTCAGCTGCATGCAAGACAAGTGTCCTACTACTCTATGAATTTTCCTTTCCTCGAAAAAAAAATAGTTTTTTAAATTATAAAAATCTGATATGGTGTGGAATGTGGTATTACCTGAGCAAATGACCAACATGGGGAGTTTACCGCATTAAAGATACTAACAATGATGAATCAAAGAATTGATTCATCTGGTTTCAGTATGATGTCCTGCCTCTTTGAGAAGCAATAATGGGTGTTTTGTTGGAAAATCTAATATTTGTCCCCATCATAAGCACCTCTGGTTTTGATAGACAGCATCTTAGTATAGTTAATATTTTGTGTTTTAGTTTTAGAAATAGTTTGGCTCCATGCATTTTGTTTCTATTGCACATTTTCTATTGGTTCTACTGACAATTTTCACCCCTTCTCCACGTCTCTTTGCAGCATATTTTTCCCGTATCTCTAACATGACTGGGATATAAGAGTGAGGAAAATGGCATAAATGCCCACCAGCTTCTTGCAACAAGGATTTAACTGGCTTAAAAACATCATCTCAATTTTAATAGCAGCCTGGGATGTGCTATCTTGCTATTTCTACTTACAAAAATATGAAAACAGAGGAAACTGTGTAACTTAGCAATAGTATAAGTGTGTTGAATTATATAATTCAGAATTATCAGGTGAAACCTAGGTACTACTTTCTAAGGTATCCATATATTTTCATATTTCAGTCTTCTAGTCAAGAATACTCCCATCAATCTAGAGATGGAAGGATCCAGGTGGGAGTTCTAGCTCACCACTGACTTGAACTCAGTAAATCTTCATGGATTCCTGAGACAAGATAGATATTCAACATCAATGCTGCTTCCATAGTCACATCTGATTTTTTTTTGCGGGGGATGGACATACTCAGCAAAGTTCAAGGGTTACTCATGACTCTTCACTTAGGAATCACTCGTGTGTGTGTGTGTGTGTGTGTGTGTGTGTGTGTGTGTGTGTGTGTGTGTGTGAGAGAGAGAGAGAGAGAGAGAGAGAGAGAGAGAGAGAGATTTGGGGCCACACCTGGTGGCACTCAGGAGTTACTTCTGGCTTGCTCTCAGAAATCTTTTATGGAAGCTCGGGGACCATATGGGAAGCCAGAAATCAAACCCAGGTCCATTCCAGGTCAGCAGTGGGCAAGACAATGCCCTACCACGGTGCTATCACTCCAGCCCCCACTTAGGAATCACTCCTAGTGTTTCTTGGGTGACCATATGGGATGTCAGCTACATGTAAGACAAGTGTCTTACTCACTGTACAATCTCTCTGGACCTTCAAATCAGATTTTTTTAATATTCTTTGATCTTGAGAATGATTTAATTCCCATCTTCCCCCCCCCACCCGCCCCATTCCTCCAGCAAATTGGGCGACATCTCTGCAGAAGGAGCAGCAAAGAGGTAGGTATAGTTGTTCAAGGCTTATTGAAAAGGAGACTGTGCTAAGTGCCTTTTCTTTTCTACTCTCAGGAAAACCTTATGAGATCACTACATCCAGTGTGCCACTGAGGACTCTGAGGACCAGACAGGAAATTGAAAGACCGTATCCAAGCTGATCTCTAACCACTTCTGTGCACCAAATAAACCACCCAGAGAACTCGCTCAGGATATGCCAACTGGGCTGGGCTGCCGATGTCCTACTTCCATCTCCCTAGTACTGGATTTAATTTTCAGTGAGCTGGAACATTGAGGCCAAATAAACACCTTGAGCTCAGCATCACCCTTGTTTGTGCAAGTCTGTATGTCCTCTGGGCCATCGATTGCCACAGATGAATCTCTTCTGCTCCCCAGAAGGGAATGCTTAGACATGAGAAAGAGCTGCCTGTTTTCAAGGGGATCCCATACTTCAGCTGCAGCGTCCCTGGATGTTCATGTGAATTTACAGAGCCTGGTTTTAATTTGACACGTATCTCTGAGCAATCTAATTAGCAAGTCATAGGGTTTCCGTCTGATCTTTGCAGATAACACTAGTGTATACCATAAACACAGCTAGAAGAGAGCAGCAGAGAAGATTCCAGAGAGTACAGGCAGGTCCTGGGGCAAGACTGCTGAGTCAATCTAGGTGAGTCATGTAGGCAGGAAGAGGGCACACAGACCTAAGTGTTCTGCAGTTCCCTGGGCTGAGAACCCACCCAGGAGAGAAAATAAGTCTTAATTCTTGTTTTAGGGGGTGCATTGAGCTTTACCTAGTGGTGTGCAAAAAATACATCCAATTCTGTGCTAAGGGGTCAAATCTGTCAGTGCTTGGGAAAATATATATTGTGCTGTGCCATGCAGTAGTGCCATGCAGTAGTGACTAGATTTTTTTTTTTTTAAATCTTAATCATCTATGGTGTGTTTATTGGCAATAGGGTACTGATTCAATATGCTTCACATGGATCTATTTAGAACAAAGTGGGGGCCCTGAATCAGGCAAGTCTTAGAAGGTAAATTGGTTGCCTTGGTTCTACCTATAGAAATGATGAACATTGGGGCCCGAGAGATAGCATGGAGGTAAAGCGTTTGCCTTTCATGCAGGAGGTCATCGGTTCGAATCCCGGCGTCCCATATGGTCCCCCGTGCCTGCCAGGAGCAATTTCTGAGCCTGGAGCCAGGAATAACCCCTGAGCACTGCCGGGTGTGACCCAAAAACCACACAAAAAAAAAAAAAAAAAAAAAAGAAATGATGAACATTCATGAATTTCTACTTCCTCATCTGAATATGTGATTAAAACTTAGCTTCCTCGCCAAAAGATCTCTCTCTCTCTCTTTCCTTCCTTTCCTTCCTTCCTTCTTTCTTTCTTCTTTCCTTCTCTCTCCTTTCTTTCTTCTTTCTCTCTCTATTTTTCTTTCGTTTTTCTCTTTCTACAGCATGATACCTCTGAGTATTTAAATGTCTAGTGTCCTACTGTGTTGCAGCACTAAGAGAATGCTACACAAATATGCCAAAATATAATCATTTTGTTAACAAAATCATTAAAGAAAGAACCTACTTTAAGTTTCTTTTTTTTTTTTTTAAATAAACCACTCCCCAATATAAGATATTTGATTGCTTGTTTAAACACACAATTTTTAGTTTGGAAAAACATCTTAACTGGTACATTTAAGTTCACTTTTGATGAATAAGATGAATGAAAAAGTCCCGGAGAGATAGTAGAGTCTGTAAGATTTCCTTGCCATTCATACAGCTGGCCTACGTTCAATCCTCAATACAACATAATCTCCTAAACACTGCAGAGACAGAACTAGAATTTAGTGAATTTGGAATACATCTTCATGTTCTGCCAGGTATAAAACTCACCCCAAATTAATAATTACAAAATAGTCACCTACCATTTGAAATGAACCAAAATGATACAAACAACATATGCTATATATACACATACATATGACAGCGTCATTCATAAATACATAAAAGACAGATTTACAGATATTTAGAGATGAAAATCACATGCTACAAAAATGTTGTAGGCGTGTCATTTTGTTCCAAAAGAAAATAGTTTTCTGTTGAGCAGAGAAATAGTAAAATATGTACCTTCATCTAGTCAACCTGGTTCAATTCTTGGCACTACTTATTGGCATCAGAGCACACCAGCTCTATGTTTGTTCCTGAGCACAGAGCCAGGAGTAAGCCCTGAGCACTGCTTCCCCACCAAAAATGTTTAAAAATTAAAAAAAAAATTGTTTTAGGAATGATGAGAAGAAAACAAGTTTTTCTAAATGTAGCCCATTTTTAATATAAGATAATAAACAGGTTACTCATTTTTAAAAATTACCTTTTTCTCAAATTATTTTATTGCATTAAAATAACTTATTTTTCAGGGCATCTCTATTCTGATATATGTGGTACTAAATATTGCTGAAAGGAGCTGCTTAGTAGCTAGAACCCAAAGCTGAATTTATGAATTTACACATCAATCAAGTTCCCTACTAACCTTAAGATACCGATTGAATTGTAGGATCTACTTTTTAAACAGCTATTATCAATGATAGAAAGTGACAAAGTTATAGAAGAAGTTATAAGTAAACCATCTGAGGAATTCTATGAGATTTCCAAATAAACCACAAGTATGAAGACTAGTAGGTTTCTCCCTGGCCATTTTATTTTATTTTTTTTTGTTTTTCTTTTGTCTGTTCCTGTGGGTTTGAGGCTTGAGGTTTTGGGGAGACTACGGAAGGGTAATGTGAAATATACCTATGTCCCACTGACAGTGCCAAAGATGGCCTTTGAATTTGATTTAGGTTTCGAGCATAAACTATATTCCCCACTAATGTTCCTGACAAAATATTGGTGGCTGATTTCATATCTAATATTGTTTTAAATGCCTGAGTTCTCCTGATATGCTTTGAGTTTTCCCAAATAATGCAAACATAGTATTACTTAAAAGGAGAGAAATCAATTGCTAAATTAAAAAATGAAGACCATTTTAATATTCTGAGTATTTAGGGTAAATGCATATATTTATGTATATGTAAATGCTTATCTTCATACATTCATGGACCTCTATAAATTAAAATGGAACACCCATTTTGTTTGATGTATGGCTCTATGCCTGGTACCATGCAAGATATGAATGACTGAATATAAAAATACATCTATACATACATATATGGCTACATAAAATCTCTAGTGGATGTATATAGTTGAAGAAATACTAAAGCATTCAAGGCTATATCCAGACATATACGTAGTGTTTTAAGGAAATCTTGTTAGAATTAAGAATATGCTAACGCTCTCTGACCTTTACATTTTCATAAAAGATTATAGAAATCTTTCTGTGTTTCTTGGTAAAGGGACTAGACTTAAATAATCAAATATTGCCAAAAACTATAGAGGCAACTAGCACCTACAAAGTCCTTAATATTATAGTCATATATCTTTGGACAAAAAAGAAGAAAAAAAAAGTCAATTCAAAACACCAATACACAAAATCCTACACCCAAAAGTAAGCAATAAATGAAAAGTCATTACTTTGTACCCAGATGCAAACAACCTTTCATTTTACACATTTTTTATTACCAGTTAGCAATGAAATAACAGAAGTAGAGTTGAGAATCCAAACATCTCTATCATACTTCTTTGCTCTTCAGCTACAGATAAATTCGGATTTTATTTCTCTCTGGGCTATGAAGATATACAATGAATCACAACTATAATGAATTTCCAATTGTCTTTTTTTCTTTTAACCGAAGCATTACTATTTTTATTGCCTGCAAAGAGATGTGTTTTCTTTTTTCCCAAGCAAATGTAGGACATCTGGTTATTTTCCCCCTGTCGAAAAGGCATTCTGCCATGGCTGAGCCATGATGGCAGTTGTTAAACAGCAGGGATTATCAGGCAGGACAGTATTAAGTGGTATTTAACAGCAAGACCAAAGTTCTCTGTCAAATGCCTGACTTAGGGCTTGACTGTGAGCATCGTAGCCCAGAGACCTTTGCACGGAACCATTTTTCATTCTGACAACAAACTACTGCGGCAGTCCAGGGTTGCCTGGCTGGAGCTGACAGCCAAGTATTTCTGTGCAGAAATATTGCCACAGAGTGGGGGATCAGGGGTGGAGGGGTGACATTTTTTCTCCCCTTTCACTCCAAGAGCAGTGGCATTCCAAGCAGTAGGTGTCCTGAGTCAATGACTGGTTAATCTATTCAGTATGATCCCTGGTCTAGTCATAACAATAGGGGGTAGGGCTAGGGAAGTTGGGATTATTGGCCTCACAAAGCGATTGTCTCTAGCAGGCACAGTCTTCGCCATCTCTTCAAGGTACATTCTCATTGACATCAGCTGGAGAGCATGACCATTACAACTGTCAATTTTTTGTACACTTTCCCAAAAGGTCTTTTTTTTTTTCTTTTTCTATTGAGGAGTCAGGAGAGTAGGAGAGGAGGTGCTTGACAGGTCCCCAAAGTTGAAGCACTGCCATTTTATGACCACAGTAAACATTAGTTCTGGAACATATATGATGGGTATAGAGACAGGAAATAAAAAGAAAGAACTTAATGAAAGTTTAATCTTCTGGGGAATTGGTGCTCCTCAGAGGCATAAATTGAGTGACCTAAAATAAATTTTCCTTGTCAAAGGCTGGCACCTAGCTCAAGCACATTTTACAATTCTACTAGAATGGAATATCTATCTATCTATCTATCTATCTATCTATCTATCTATCTATCTATCTATCTATCTATCTATCTATCTATCCATAAAAGTGTATATAGATGATAGGTATGTATATATGTGTATATATATATATTTCTATTCTTCAATATATTATATACCTGCAATTTCTGGTGGGGCAGGCAGACAATTCTTCACATTAGATTTATTGGAGCCATTATTGCTTTTTTGTATAGTGTTCATATGTGTTCTCCCTGCATGGTTGTCTGGGCCTAATTTTTAACTCTTCATGTCTGGATTTTGATTGTCAGAGAAGTAGAAATCACTTTGGGAATTTTCAGGCTATGCTGCCTTTCTGGGACAAGATGGGACAAGAGCTATTAAGTCCATATGGTGGCTTTTTTTTTTTTTTATCAACACTGTTCCTGATGTGTTTGCTTCATAGGACACATGCTACATTTTGGTAATCATGTGATCAAGCCAGAGAAGATGTTCTTAGGTCTCCTAGAAAGAAATGCATGTTTTGTTTAGAGGAGGAAGCAGAGAAGATGATTAAGAAATTAATAAGGTTAATGTTGGGTAAAAAACATTAGTCATGAGCAAAAGATTATATGTATTCTGTATATTAATTACTATTTCATTGGGATATATAACATATTTGTAGGATGGACAACGATACTACATGATTGAGTCAAACACTATCTCTGATTAAATGGTGGAAATAAAAGCAAGATTAATTATTAAATTAAATCTTATTTTAGTAGTTTGGAAGTGTAGCAGTGATCATTACTTAGGAGAATGGCAGTGTTTTTAAAACCAAGTGCAAATTTAAGACTTCTGTGGAAAAGACATTATCTCTTAAGCTTTTTACTTGGGAGTGTGCTACCAAACTATGATCACGAGGAACCTGGACCCTACCAGTAATTTTAGGCCAAGCAGCCCAATGGGTCCAAGACAAGTCACTAGTATATAGGTGAACAAGTGTTTATGATGCCATGTTGAATTCTCGAGTGTAAAATTATATATATCTTAGAAATTTTTAAAGAGCATCAATCTAAATACATTTATCACTATGATTCTAGGCTTTTGATGTGTTCTTATTTTGCTATTATGAACACCCTTTATATAGTATTATATAAGATATTTCCAGAGATATTGGACATTTATAACTTCAACAAATACCAACTTTTTATCACCATCTTTTTTCCCTCTTTTATTTTATTTTTTCCACATGTATCTTTGTGTGTCTAATATATCTTGGAGATCTTTTCACATAACTACATGAAGTGTACCTTTGCCTTATTTAAAAAATTTAGGCAACATTGGTTCATGAAAAGTGTACAAGTTTAAAGATATGTATGTTTATAGATGATAGATAGATAGATAGATTAGAATGTTACAATGATCAATTTTCAGGAAGCCCCCGCCAACAAAAAAATTAGTTTACCTATTTACAACTATCACAAAATTCTATTTTCTTTTGGAAATAGCAATTCTGTTTTCAGAATCTCGGAATTTTATTTGATTTAGTTTCATTAGTCCCTTTACTTATTTTTTTGATTTGTTTTTTATTTTTTGGGGCCACACCCGTTTGATGCTCAGGGGTTACTCCTGGCTAAGAACTCAGAAATTGCACCTGGCTTGGGGGACCATATGGGATGCCGGGGGATCGAATCGCTGTCCTTCCTTGGCTAGCGCTTGCAAGGCAGACACATTACCTCTAGCACCACCTCTCCAGCCCCTCCTTTACTTATTTTTTAATCTTTCATACATGCTTAAAAGGACAGATAAGAGATAATAATTTGTGGCTTTCTTTTGTTTCTTTCTCTAATAAATAGATTTGGATCTATAGATCCATATAGATATATCTTTTTTTTTTTTGGAGAGGTGTCTTTTTGAATTCTGCCCATTTTTTAAATGGATTTTTGTTATGTCTTCTTTCTTTCTTTTTAATATTTTGCTTAACAGTTCCATGTCAGGTGTTTTTTTTCAAATATCTTCTCATATTCAGAAAGATTTTTCATTATGCAGATGTTTTGAACATTTTTAAGTTTGTAAAGAACTAAAACATGTAAAGTTTTCTTCTTAAAAGTTTAATGCAAGAAAAAATTTTATTTTATTTTATTAAAATTATTCTGATTTACAAAGTCCTTCATTGTTGAATTTCAGATATACATGAGTCAAGACCATTCCCACCACCAGTGTCGACCTCCTTCCACCAAAGAACCCAGAGTGCATCCTATACCACCACCGTTTGGCCCCAGGTCTGCCAGTATAACAGGCCCATTTATGTTTAGATTATTAAAGTTTAGATCTCTTGAGCCTACTGTAATTTACTATGTCTTGGATATTGAGTTTTGTCCTTATTTTTTTCCACCAATGTTTCTGAGACCACTTGGACCCTGGCCCCCAGCCTTTCATTTTTATAGAAAAAGTTTTTAGTTTATTTTTTTTTATTGTGACTGAAGTTCATTTACACAGAATTATTTATGATACATAGTGACAGTGAATGAAGGGCATTCCCACCACCAATGTTATCCTCCCTCCACTCTTGTTCCCAGCATGTCTCCCACATCTCCCTCCTTTACCACCCAGAATCCTGCTGCAAATGGTCTCCGCCTTACAGCTTGTTATAGGTTGGGTATCTATTCTATTTGGTGTTCCAGTCTGGTCATTTTTTTATTTACACTACATGTTCATATGACTGGTCCTGGTATCATTCTTTCCCCCCCCTAAATTTGTGAGGCTGAATGATTCAAATTATGCTATTCTGTTGGAGGTAAAAAGGTTAAGGAAAAGAGGAGAAAAAATTTGGTATCAACTACTAAAAAAAAAAAAATCACCGAATAATATTCACAAAAGTGAAAAAGAAAGAAAAAAGTGGAAGAAAAAGGAGAAGGAAAATAATATCAAAAAACAAACAATAAAACAAAACAACACCAGAAAAAGTGTTGCAGTGGCAGGGTTTGTGTTACCCCACCTTTTTTTTTTTTTTTTGTATAGGCACAGCAAGTATTGGGGAACGAAGGAAATTCCTGTGGCCTAAGAGATTCAGGGTTTCTCCACTCTTGAAGCATATTGTCATGGGAACAACCACTGGCTCCATACCTTCTCATTGCCATATCCCAGGTTTTTTTTGTTTGTTTGTTTGTTTGTTTTTTTGTGGTGTCAGGAACCTTTCTTCTCTGTTGTGGATGAGAAAATAAGGCCACTATAGCAAGCAATCTTGGTATTTGCGCAGGTCCTAGGACAGGGCCTAGGAAAGAGTTTTTTTTTTTTTTTTTTTTTTTTTTTTGAGTCACACCCAGCAGCGCTCAGGGTTTATTCCTTGCTCTATGCTTAGAAATCACCCCTGGCAGGCTCGGGGGACCACATGGGATGCTGGGATTCGAACCACAGTCCTTCTGCATGCAAGGCAAATACATTACCTCCATGCTATCTCTCCAGCCCCAGGATAGAGTCTTTAAGGTTCTAGAGGTACTGGTCCACCATTGTTTGGGTGTGGTTCAGTTTTCTGTATCATGTGCTCCATGTTTTTGCTCATTCCCTAAGCTGAAGTCTAGAAAATTATGGTTCAATGGTTCTGCTCAGTCTCTGTTGTCAGAATTGTGCCTCTGTACTAAGCCGGGTGGCGGTGGCGCTGGAGGTAAGGTGCCTGCCTTATCTGCGCTAGCCTAGGAGACGGACCGCGGTTCGATCCCCCCGGCGTCCCATATGGTCCCCCAAGCCCAGGAGCGACTTCTGAGCGCATAGCCAGGAGTAACCCCTGAGCGTTACCGGGTGTGGCCCAAAAAACCAAAAAAAAAACGAATAAAAAAAAAAAAAAAGAAGAAGTCTTGATTTTTGTAAAAGACCTGGGCTATAGCCTAGGGTAGGGTTTTCCTTAATGGTTCTGAAGGTCCCGTTCCGTTCAGTCACAGTTGTCAAAGTCAGGTTTCTGTAGTTAGTGCTCTTATTTTTCATAGTTAAAAGATGATACATCTTCTGATTTCCACTTTAGTGTTAGGTGATGTGATAGGACTTCCTGGTCTTAGGTCAAGTTTTCATTTCCTCGCTTGTCTTTGTTGTCATATTAACACTGTACAAGTATATTCTCCCAACGGAGCTTAGTTCTTGGTGTTGTTGCATGGGTTTGTTTCAGTTCTGTGTCTGGGGATCTGGGACTTGGAGAATGAACTAACACTGTCCAATCTTGTGGAGATTGAGTTGTATCCACATGACATATGCCCAGGATGGGAGGTACCCTTGTATATAAAAAGTGTGAGTTCTTATCCTAGAAGATAAGATCCTTGTGTCTGAGTCTATGATTTCCCCCTTATTTACTGTGCCTATACAAAGAACATATGGTGTCCTTTTGTATTGCTGGTGCTATTCCCGGTAAGGATGAACAGGCTACATGTACAGTATCTGTGGTGTGGTTTGAGCTTTTATCCCAGGCAAGAACGTTTTCTTGGTTTTATAGAAAAATGCAGAAATATGTGGTAAAACAAAGTAATTCCATGTCTCAAGGTTCTGTGAAAGAGGTGGGATCCCCTATTTAAAAAAATTAAATAAAAGGGCCAGAGAGATAGTACAGCAGTAAGGCATTTGCCTTGCATGCAGCCAACCCAGGCCAGATGGTGGTTCAACTCCCTACATCCCATATGGTCCTGCAAGCCAGCCAGGAGCAATTTCTGACTGCAGAGACAAGAGTAACCCCTGAGCACTTCCAGTGTGACCCAAAAGAAAAAAAAAAAAAAGAAAAAACTATTCACCCAATACCTGTCAGACAAGGGGTTAATATATAAGATATATAAGGTACTGACAGAACTTAAGAAGAAAAAAAATCTAACCCCATCAAAAAGTAGGGAGAAGAAATAAACACTTTCCCAAAGAAGAAATACAAATGGCAAAAGGCACATAAAAAATGCTCCACATCACTAATTATCAGGGAGATGAAAATCAAAATAACAATGAGGTACCATCTCATGCCACAGAGACTGGAAACATCACAAAGAACAAGAACAATTAGTGCCAGTGGGGGATGTGGGGAGAAAGGAGCTCTCATTCACTGCTGATGGGGATGCTGTCCTAGTCCCAGCCCTTATGGAAAACAAGATGGAGATTCCTCAAAAAACTGAAATTGAGCTCCATATTATCCAGCTATATCAATCCTAGGGATATACCCCAGGAATACAAAAATGCCATACAGGCCCCGGGCGGTTGGCCGCAAGAGGTAAGGTGCCTGCCTTGCCTGCGCTAGCCTTGACGGACCACAGTTTGATCCCCCGCGTCCCATATGGTCCCCCAAGCCAGGAGCAACATTCTGAGCGGCATAGCCAGGAGTAACCCCTGAGTGTTACCCGGGTGTGGCCCAAAAACCAAAGAAAAAAAAACAAAAAACAAACAAACAAAAAAAACAAAATGCCATACAAATATCCCTTCCTCACACCTATATTCATTGCAGCATTATTTACAATACCAGACTCTGGAACAACAACCAAGATGAGATGCCCTTCAGCAGATGAATGGCTAAAGAAACTGTGGTACAAATACACAATGAAATATTATGCAGCCGTCAGGAGAGATGAAGTTATGAATTTTTTCTATACATGGATGTACATGGAATCTATTATGTTGAGTAAAATAAGTCAGAGAAAGAGAATGTCTCACTCATCTATGGGTTTTAAGAAAAATTAAGACATTATTGTAATAATGCTCAGAGACAATAAAGGGGAGGGCCTGAAAGACTGGCTCACAATATGAAAGCTCATCACAAAGAGTGGTGAGTGCTGTTAGGGAAATAACTACACTAACTAACTATCATGACAATCTAATGAGTGAGAGAAGTTAAAATGCCTGTCTTGAATATGGGCAGAGGTTGGGAAGGAGGGAGGGGGACATTGGTGTGGGAATGTTGTACTGGTGAAGGGAGGTGTTCTGTTTATGACTGAAACCCAACTACAATCATGCTTGTAATCATGGTGCTTAAATAAAAATTTTATATGTAAAAAAAAACTTCATCTCATTTTTTTGTCCTAAAACTGCAAATGCTATTGAGTCAGAGAGACACAGAATAGTCTCACTTATCTATGAGTTTTAAGAAAATAAAAGACGGGGCTGGCGAGGTGGCACTAGAGGTAAGGTGTCTGCCTTGCAGGCACTAGCCAAGAAAGGATCACGGTTCGATCCCCTGGCATCCCATATGGTTCCCCTAAGCCAGGGGCAATTTCTGAGCGCTTAGCCAGGAGTAACCCTGAGGCATCAAATGGGTGTGGCCTGAAAAACAAAACAAAAACAAACAAACAAAAACAAAAAATAAAAGACATTATAGTAATAATGCCCAAAGATGAGGGCCTCAGGAATGACTCACAATATGAAGCTCACCTCAAAGAGGGGTGAGTGCAGTTAGAGAAATGATACACTGACAACTACCATGACAATGTTAATGAGTGAGAGAAGTAGAATGCCTGTCTTGAATACAGGCAGGGGGTTGTGGGTGGAGGGAGATGGGAGGGAATAAAATAAATGACCCTACCTCCTTCTCCATATAATTAAAAGAATATATAAAATGTATACAAGGATTAAAATACTAAAGAAAAAAAATGAATTGTCAGGCACATTTTGATACCACAGGGGCTTCAAAATAAGAGTGTACCATCTTTTCAGAACAAAATTACCTACAGTTTTGAATTTTCAGCCATGAATATTTTAAATTAAAGAATGTTGAGGTAATAAAAAAATCGCCAATTATTTTAGTTATTAAAGAGGGTTTTTGTTTGTTTGTTTTGGCTCCTGCCAGGTGGTGGTGCTCAGGGGTTACTCCTGTACTCCTGGCTATATGTTCAGCAATTACTGCTGGCAAACTCTGGGGGACCATATGAGATGCTGGGGATCGAACTCTGGGTCATTCTCTGTGCAAAGAAATGTCCCTACCTACTGTGCTATCATTTTAGCCCTAAGAGAAGGTTTTTGATAGTTACATAGTAAATAATTATTTTAATTTCTGCAACAAAAACATGCTTCCTTCTGAAATCCTCCAATCTGTCATAAAAGTCACAAACACCATTTTGTATGTGTCATTTGAAAATGTTATTTTCATAATTGCAAATAGCTATTTTTTTTAACCAGAGCCAAAATGTAGTGGTGTGGAGTAATATGAAAGGGTTGTCATATCTAACAATTTCATCATACTCTATAGGTTTCTTTGGACCTTTGCACCTTTCACTTAGAAAAATCATGGGACACATCATTTAATTGCTGGGTGCAGCCTACTGTATAGATACACACAGTTCAATTTATTCATTTACCACTAGCTATTTCATTTGTTTCTAAAGCAGATGACTATGAATAAAAACTACTAAGCATTTATGTTCAAGTTTTTGTATGACTCCAGGTTTCCTCTCTCATAAATAAATGCATACATAATTCCTTTTTTTTTCACACAAAGGGTGTGTAAACATGAACATAAAGATTTATAAGTTCCTCAATTCCATTAGTATGTGTTTCATTTCATGTTTCTTTGCAACATTTTGGCAGTATTTTAAATGATTTCATGATTTGGCATATGTTATGGTGACTGTGATGATTAATCTTTGGTATTACTTTTATAATGGTCTCACCCATTTAGGACAACCAACTTAAAACTTGGGAGTGGCTGGAGAATATTATGGAGGTAGAACACTTTCCTTGCATGCAGCTGATATAAATTTGATCTCTGGCATTTTAAATGGTTCCTTGAGCCCCTTCAAGAGTGATCTTTGAGTAAGGCGTCAGCCTTGAGCACTGCTGAGTGGGACCCAATTAGGGGACCAAATAGGTGTAGGAAATTGAACCAGTCAACTGTATGCAAGACAAACTTAATTAATAAATAAATATTGCAAAAAAAAAAAAAGAAAGAAAGGGGCTGAGGCCAATTCTTTTTATGTATAGTCAGAGGGTGTCAACCTAAAGTTGTCATGGTCAGGCAGTGCTCAGGAGTCACCAAGGCTGTACCTGATAGTGCTCCAGGGATTAGGTTGTGTTTGGAAAACAACTGAATGATTCCAATATGCTAGACATATGCTATCACTTGAACTATTCTCCCACTTTGCAAATGTGTTTTTCAAAGAGGGTTTCTTATTTCTAAGGTATTATGAAATACACAGAACAATTAAAGTTTTCATGCATGTATGTTTTAATATAATTTAAGTTTTTTGAAAAGTCCGTCACATTAACAAGTTTTATGTTTTGCATTACATTTTATACAAAATAAATGAGCTTTTAAAGCAAAATTGTATTTATAATTTCATATCCAGAAGTCTGGTTCTACAGAGGTAATCTGATTTCTGCTTCTATCTTGACGTTTGCCACATATTGCATTGTGATATTAGGCCATGTGGGCACTTGGTCAAAATAATGTTTATTTCATATCTATATACTGAAGTCTAAAGAATGCCAGAAAAAATAGTTTGGAAACCATCATTCAGAAGCCCTTTAATACCTGGGAAGAAGATATCATTAAAATTAACAAAGAATTTGAAAACAGTTGCTCAATCTCAACTTCTTAGGTAAAAATGTCTTTCAATTAATATTTAATGCACCTAAAAAATCAAAATAATTGTTAGATAGTGTATTCTCCCATATTCTGCTGTTTTATATTCTCTGTGCTTCAATTTCTCCTTAAATTTTAATTTCCAAAAATTACTGTACTTTTGATATTAATGAGAATAGATTGAAATAAAAAAAACTCAGATCTCTAGAACTGAATTAAGATTTTAGAAATAAATCCACATATGTATGGACAACTAATTTAAGGCAAAAAAGACCAAGAGCATACAATAGAGAAATAAAAATCTTTTCAATAAGTGATGCCAGGAAACCTGGATAGCTTTATCAAAAGAACAAAACTAGCTCACAGTTTATATCATATACAGAAGATAAATTCAAAATAGATATAAGAAGACTCAGATGTAAGTGCCAATGCCATAAAAGCACATAGAAGAAAATGGAAAAAATACTTCTCTGTAAGTGGCTTCAGTGATGTCTTCATAGATTTTGTCCCCAACAGCAAGAGATAAAATTCAAATAAGAATAAGAAAATAAGATTATATTAAATGAAAATGGTACTACAAAGGAAAATAAAATTAGTAAGAAAGTAAAGGCAACCCATTCAATGAGAGTAATATATTTGACAATAAATCAAATATATTATATAAGTGTGTATATATATATATATATAGCTATATAACTCAACAACAATATAGCCCATCTTAGAAATGAGTAGAGGAGATCTCAGAAGACATTTTGCAAAAGAAGACATGCAGACAGCATAGCTCAGATGAGAAGATATTCATCTTCATACTTATTATTAGGGAAAATGCAAATCAAAACCACAATGAGATATCATCTCATACCTATTAGAATGGCTGTTATCAAAAAAAAAAAAGGCAAGAAATAACAAGCATTGGCCAGTATGTGGAGCAAAGGGAACTCTCATACATTGTTGCTGGAATGCAGATGAGAGCAGACACTGCAAAACTATGGAGAATCTTCAAAAATATAAAACAGGAAACACAATATGATTGAGCAATTCCACTTCTGCATATTTGCCAAAAATATAAAATTAACTAACTGAAGAGTATGGATTCACTATCATATTTGTTGTACCATTATTTACATATTTAGATAGCTAAAAATTCAAAGCAACCTACTTGCTGAATTCCAGGTAATTGGATAAATATAATGTATGCAGTTATACAATGGTCCTCAAACTATGGCCCGCGGGCCACATATTTGTATTTATTCCCATTTTTGTTTCTTCACTTCTAAATAAGATATATGCAGTGTGCATAGAAATTTGTTCATAATTTTTGTTTTTACTATAATCTGGCCCCTCCAACAGTCTGAAGGACAGTGAACTGGCCCCTGTTTAAAAAGTTTGAGGACCCCTGAATAGAATGTATTTATATATAGATATAATGTATATGTAATGCATATAGTATATAATTAATTTATAATATAACCAATACTATAAATAAATGTGCATTTATATACACAGTAGAATACTACTGAACTATAAAAAGAAAGAAATTCTATCATTTATAACATCATGAATTTATAGGGCATTATAAAAAATCCTTAATGAAATAATTCAGATAGAGAAAAAAATGCTGTAAGCTGTCGTTCACATGTGATATACAGAGAAAACAAATGAGTGAACTAAACACAAGCAAAATAAAAATTAATCATAGTTTAAATAATTAAGCATTTGATCTATAATACCAAAGTGTTTACTAGAACAGAAAGGGTATAGTTAGGTTAAACAAGATGTATGTTGAAAGAAAGAATGAACTTTTTTATATATATATTTTATTAAACACCTTGATTACTTACATGATTGCGTTTGGGTGTCAGTCATGTAAAGAACACCACCCATCACCAGTGCAACGTTCCCATCACCAATGTCCCAAATCTCCCTCCTCCCCACCCAACCCCCCCTGTACTCTAGACAGGCTTTCTATAACACTCATACGTTCTCATTATTTGGATAGTTCAAAATGTCGTTATTTCTCTAAACTCATCCCTGTTTGTTGTGAGCTTCATGAGGTGAGCTGTAACTTCCAGCCTTTCTGTCTTTTGTGTCTGAAAATTAGTATTGGCAAGGATGTCAGAAAGAATGAACTTTTAGTGATAAAATTAATATAGTCTGTTCATAGCACTTTAAGCATGAAACTTACATATGCTATAATGCAAAGTATATAATTGTAATATTACAAATTTGAATGGTTTAAAAAGTTCAGCCATGTTCTATTATATCACTATGTCATTGCAGTACTAAGAAATATTTACTTTCATGAATGCTATCATAAATAATTTTTAGCTTAAGTATGTTTTTAAGTTAATTCCTATTATCTTTACATTGTCATAATTTTGGTAATGATTTGATAATAACATATAAGATGTTCTGCTATATTTTCTATGTTAATAATTTTTTATACTTGTATAAAATGCTATTTATATTTTCTATTAGCTGAAGGTTCTTGAAAGTTTCAGAACTTGATATCAATAATTATTTCTTAATATATCTTTTTAGGTCTTTCAAAACAATTTTAATCATGATGATTAATAAATGTGTTATATTTGTTTCCACTATTTGAGTTTTAAACACAGAAGTTAGTTATGAGTTTTTCGTCCTTTTTTTTTTACTATCTCGAGGGAACTTTTAAAGATAATATCAGCATCCTTAGACTCGTTATCCCTGTGATACCAGCAATATTGCGCTTCTGACTCATAATTATTCTGAATCAGAACTATTGTGAAACATTTATAGCTTGGTAATAATCTATCCGATCCAAAGAGAGAGAGAGAGAGAGGATGCAAGTCTATTTGTATTCAAACTAATTCATCGACAGACATAAATGAATCTTAAACTATCATACTAAACATGTTCATTGACAACAGCTTTGCCATCATCATCATCACCTCCAGCATTTAGACATGAAAAGGACAGACTGATATTATTGTCATTTTTATCATCCTGCAGAATGCCCTAAGAATGTTATCTTTGCATCTATGGTTGGTTTGGGTGTGCCTCAGTACCATGTCTAATGTTCTCTTCTCTCTGTGTAATTAGCCCTCCGCGTTTCTGTTTTAATTAGGCTAGTTCATTTGTCTGATGGATTCATTGTAGTTACCTTCAGTATTGGAAGGTACAGATTAGTATAAATAGGCAGGAGGTCAACGATGACCACTAAAAGCCAAATGTTCTAAGTAGAAATCACTCAGTGAATACATAGGAAATGAGTACATGGGAACCTCTTGGTTCACATGGAGAACAAGATATTTCCAGCTCTACCACCCAGAATTTGAAGAGCACCATCATTAAATGCCTTTTATTGGTATCATCCAATGTGTATTTTGATCCTTTTTATTGTTATCTTTTAGTTGTTGTTGTTGCTGCTGTTGTTGTTAAAGCATTCATCATAAAATTTTTATTTTAGCCACCCTTGTAAGTCTAGGGTTGCATCTATGAAGCATTCCAGTACCATTTCCTCACCAGAGAGTCCTCTCAACCTACTCATCCCACCCAGCCTCCATCATAGTAAGGCCAGTTCTGTGGACCAGTTGTCAGGTCCCATTGTCTTTGAACTATTTGTTATTCTTCTCTTACATCATTTTTATCTCCCACATATAGAGAAGTCACAACAAGGAGACCAAAAAGACATTAACAGAGAGCAAAATGAGCCTGAGTGAGAGAGATGTGGGGGGAGGAAAAGGAATCCTCATTTCCACTATTCGTGAGAATGTTGAGTGGCTCTGACTTTTTGGGGAAACAATATGGATTACTTATCATAAACCAAGAATTTAGCTTTTTTATGATCCAGTAATCTACTTCATCTACCTCAAGAGTGCAAAAAACTACATTTTGAATTGATGTGAATGGTCTTATTGTTCATTGCAACACTATTCAAAATAGCCAGCATATAGAAGCAACCCATGTATCCTAAAACAGATGTAGTGATAAAGAAACTGTGGTATATATTATCACAATGGAATATAATAAGCGGCTATAAGAAAAGACAAAACCATGCGATTTGCATGATCTCCCCCCTGAACAAGTAGTAAGTTGAGTGAAGTAAATGAAAAGCAAATAGATAGATGCAGAATGAACAACTATCTTTCCAAATATCGCCTTGATTCTTTTTTAACTATATGCATTTTTTCTCTATCAGATATCTTCTGTTTATTTGCAGTTTTGCTCCACTTATAAAACAACTTACAATCATTTTTTTTCCCCATGAAATAGAAATGAGATTTCAGAGAGGTCTCCAGGCCTTCTGGTCATACCTTATAACTCAATTACACAAAGAGATCTTGAAGGAAAATAAACATGCATAGTCAAAGTCCATGCCATGCCTGTCCTAGATCATACTCAGCAATGAGAACCCTTGGAAGTTCCTTTCAAAATTTCCTTCCAGAGCTTCATAGAGCAGCCCATTGAAACAGAAATTCAGAAAAATAAAATTTGGACTTGGTAGCTGAGCTTTCAAACAGGAATGCTCATGTTTTTCTCCATGTAGGAACATTTTTGGTAGCAAAGAGCAATGATTCTAAGAATTCAAATATGTTATCTACTATTTTACTTATTTATTTTGTTTGGGGTCACACCTGGTGATGCTTAGGGATTGCTCCTGGCTATGTGCTCAGAAATTGCTCCTGCTTTGGGAACTATATGGGGATGCCCGGGGATGGAACCCGAGGTTCGTTATTGGCTAGCACATAAAAGGCAGATACCCTACTGTTTGCACGCACCACTCTGGTCCCTACCATTTATGATATTTACAAACAGAGTTTTTCAAATCAGGAAAAGAGACCATATTTTGTTTTTCAGCCTATTTATATCACACAAGATGAAAACTCTTGTCAATAGGGTCTGAAGATATCACAACAGTTACCATGCTTGTCTTATAATCTGTTGATCCCAGTTCAATCTTCAATCCTTGGCCCTTCATGAACAACATCATCAAGAGTTATTCCTGAGCACAGAAACAGGATTAAACACTGATCCCTGCTGACTGTGCACGCCTCCCCCCAGTGAAGATCTATAGATCTTCTTCTTCCCCAATTTACTATCAGGTTTTTTCCCTGAAAACTCTTTCTAGGTTAAAAACTGTAAGAAGTTTGCAATATTAACTGGAAGTCGACGTTTGCTGCTGCTGCCCTGTATTAAGAGAGGGTGGTGTTGTCCTGTATTTTCTTTTTACTGAATATGATTATTTTTGTGCAGCAATCAAGTTGAAAAAATCCTAAATCCTAAGATAAACCTCAATTATTGATATCCACGCATAATAGCTTATTCTAGTATACTAGTTTCTTTTACCATAGAAAAAGAACATGAATTTATTTTACAGATAACTTTTATCATGTTCTGTCTGTCTGTCTGTTTATGTCTCTCTCTCTCTCTCTCTCTCTCTCTCTCTCTCTCACACACACACACACACACACACACACACACACCTTCAGCTGCTGTCATATCCACACTCTCAAAGCCTTAGAGCACCTGTTGGAATAAAACTTGGTATAGCCAGAGCTGTTGCCTCTGTGCCTGCAATGGAGAGAATAAAAGATGCAAATTATGAAATAAAACTCTCAGGAGTCAAAAGAGCCCTTGAACGTCATGCTAGAGTTTGGTTAGAAAGTCAACTTATTCAGGAAGTGATTAGCACAGATAGGATCATTTTGGTGGGGGAAGCTGTACATCTGGCGAGTCCCAACTTCATAAATCAACTGTAACTAGAGTTGGAAATTCCCATTAGTCGTTGGTTCCAAGGAAGTTCACTGTTTTTGCTCTTTTATAGTAGCTAAAACACATATGAAAAACAATCCTCTCTGAAGTGTGGGGTGTGAGCACATGGACTCATGCATTAAGAAAATGAACATTACCGCAATCCCCTGACAGCACAAGCAGAATAGAGAGCCCTAAAGTTGGCCCCTTTTGTGGCTAATAGCAGAGCACTTGGTTTTACCTGTGACCAGCTTCTTTGACAGTCCATTTGAGCTTACTTCAACTGTTTTCTCTGTCTGCCTGTCAGACAAAGACAGACTTCAGAGTGGAGGGACTCCCTATAAGAGAAAGAAAAGCTTTTCTTTAAACTTCCCTCCCTTCTCCAGGTAAGGGACTTTATCCAACACACACACACACACACACACACACACACACACACACACACACACACACACACACACACACACACACACACTATAGTTTTTTTGTCTGCTCCATCCTTATTTTGTGTGTCTCAAATCTGCAGAGTCATTTAGACTATTCATTTCTTTTTCACAGTCCTGAATCCAATAGTAGAAGTATTTTTTAATATATTTTAACAGGTTAAAATCGCATCTATTTTCTTTTTGGAAGAAGCTCAGTATATCGCTAAGAGCCATTGGGTATAATATGGGCTATTTTGGTTATTTGTCAACTCTTGAAAATCAGTTCCATTCGGCTGGATTTTGTATAAAAATAGGGCGTATTAATGTCTGTAAAATTAAAATGGGATCCTGTTCTGGGAAATATTTTGGCTCTTTTCTTAGGGTTACCAAGTTTTAGAGTGAAATCAGAATTGGAGCTAAGTAGGAGCCAGAAAAGAATGAATTTGGAACTGGAGGAAGAATAAGAGAGGTGTCAACAATCAAAAAAAATGCAGCTAATTTCCTTAGATTTCTCTAAAACTTTTAAGGATTGTTAGTCTTAATTTCCATTTAAAAAAATCTCCTTACATAGATATTTGTCAATTAGATTTTTAATGATTCATACACTGAGCCTTCATTTTGAATCTAGTGGTCATTTGGTAAATGAAACATCGTGAAGTAGTGAATTAGGATATTTTTCAAGATAGAAAATAAGATTCTGATATGGAGCTTTATGTGGAAGTTATTTCTAATTTTTTGAAAAAAAAATGCTTTGGGGTCATAGCAGGTTTATTTTTGTTAAATCATATAGATTATAGTTCCATTTAATTACACCCTCAGATTTCTAGAGCCACTATTTGAAATGCAAGAATTGCAATTGAGGGGCCGGGCCGGTGGCGCTAAAGGTAAGGTGCCTGCCTTGCCCTGCGCTAACCTTGGACGGACCGCGGTTCGATCCCCCGGTGTCCCATATGGTCCCCCAAGCCAGGAGCAACTTCTGAGCACATAGCCAGGAGTAACCCCTGAGCGTTTACTGGGTGTGGCCAAAAACCAAAAAAAAAAAAAAAAAAAACCCCCAAAAAAACAAAAAAAAAAACAACAAAACAAAAAAAAGAATTGCAATTGAACTATTCTGAAGAATTCTGATTTATTATTTCCAAAATTCTATTTGGCCTTTTGACTCCATATCTAGTAATAATTTGTTATCTATAAAAATTCGAAAACATCATTCAATTTACATCTATATATATGTCAGCAGAGTGTCAATGAACTCTTTATCTGCATGCATATAGAATAACACAGTTATTTCTTTCAAGGGGTTCAGATCTCTTGTATGGCTGATTTTAAAACAGAAGTCTTCAGGTTATATCCCATTCAGCTGTATTCGGTTGACTTTAAACAAAAAGTATCAGCTAATTTCTACACTAAAAGGGGTTATTGGGAAACAAAGCAATGGAAGAAAAGGAAGAGTGGAGAATATATTGTGGTGATACCTAGATACATTTCTCAGAATTCCTTGTGTTCAACATTCCTTTTCTCCCTTTAGAAGGAACTTCCGCTTATTTCCACTGAAACATGGAGAAAACTGTAGGAGATTCAATCCATGTTGGAGCCTACAAGTTGCTGGTTTATACATGACTAGGCAACCTCTCTTGACTGAAGATGAGTTCTAAATATTAATACTCGTATAGTTAAAGAAGTTTGCCACATTAATCCCTTTTATAGTTTCCAAAAACTGAATCGGTGAATACATATATATTTTTTAAAGTCAAGAAGGTTTCAGGGTTTTAGGGGCCAGAGCCTTGCACGTGGTCAACCCGAGCTTGATATCTGGCATCCCATATGATTTCTGAACTCAGAGCCAGGATTAACCCATGAGCTCCGCCGGGTGTGATCCAAAATCAAATAAAAAACAACAAGCAGGTTTTATTGGAAGAACTGAGGCAGGGGAAGGAGAAGAAAAGAGGGGAGAGTGACAGAGAGAGAGAGAGAGAGTGAGTGAGAGAGAGAGAGAGAGAGAGAGAGAGAGAGAGAGATATGAAAAATGTGCTCAAGAGAAGTGTGGACTTCTCCAAAGGTGGAGATAGTCCCAGTACTCATAACCCAGCATGCAAACAGGAAAATCCACATATCAAGAGAGATACAAGCAACATGTGTTTGGAATCATGGTAATCATGTGCACTAGTGTCCCTATTATGTTTAATCTATGTAAGTGCTATATTGGCATATTTTTAGTCAGTACCCTGGATAGGATTACAAGACAGGTAGACTGACTTCTTCTCGACGTTATTATGGACTACTGCAGCAAAAAACAAAATAACTGCATTTGGGTATACAGTCTAATTTCCAAAGAATAAATAAAATCATCAAACAGGATCACTGTTATGTCTCAAACTCATTACTGGCTTGCTTTGAACTTAGTTTACCTAGTTTATTTATAATGTAGCAATATCATGTAATAATAAAAAGGCACACTTTGTGATTTTGTGTAAAATATGACATATGTACCAAAACCTAAGTGCATGGATTCAGTTTGGGTTCTACCACTTATAACTGTAAACCTGGCTTAATCAATGAATAAATGAATGATGTTTATACAGACAAGTATTTTCCATTTTTAATTTGAGTGTTTTGGGATGTCTAATTTAAAAAACTAAAATAATTAGATACTTTTATCAAAGTTTTAGAATTGATCTTGTGGAATAGTGAAAAGTTAAAACCAAATGTCTAGTCAATATAGGCTTATAATTAATAGTTCTAGAAAATTCTAAGAATTGAGCCAGAGTGATTCCATTCATCTACCAAGGTTCTTCCTCAAATTGCATTAAGAAGCAACGCTTTCTAGATCACCCAACCTATGCTCCTGATGCCCATGGTTGGTTGGTTCTGGCTCCCAAGTAAAAGCCACCGTGTTCACTGAAGAAATTATTTTCTCAAACTCTTATCATAAGTAAAATTTATAAGAAATTGTGATGAAACAGTTGAATAGAAACAAGCACAGTTGCACTATAATCCCTATGATTGTCTGGTTGAGAGAAGAGTTTCCCGTAGACTTTTCCCTGATCTTAGAACATAAAAGCATTCCTTAAATCTGTCACAATGAACAAGCAAGTGCTTGGGGTATGACCCAATGATCCAGATAGTGGTCATCAATTAAGACTATGAAAGCACTTTATTTTTCAGCTGTGTGTTATGTTATGCCCAAAGTATCCATTAATCCATCTCTGCATTCAGGCTGTTCACTTAGACAAAGATAATAAATTATCTTGATACCTTTATTTTGTTTGTTTGTTTGTTTTGGGGGACCACACCTGTGACATTCAGGGGTTACTTCTGCTCTCTGGGCATAGAAATTACTCTTGGACCTTGGGGTACCTATAAGATGCCAAGGATCAAACCCGGGTTTGCCATGTGGAAGAAAAATGCCTTACCAATTGTGCTTTCACTCCCAGCCCCCCTTATGATACCTTTAACAACTGTTCTATCACTGAATATTTTGTAGAACATATTCCTTGAGGAAACTCTCAATATATCATCAGTGAATCTCCAACCCCAATGTTCTTTGATTTAATGCCCTCTTTTTTTTGTCCATTTCTTGATATGGACTGAATAATTTTCAAATAAGATGATCCAGATGCCAGCTATAAACATTTGGTTCACAGCTAGCTTTCAGGGTGATAGGCAATTCTATTCCAGACAACCCTTTCGCAAGATCTTTCTTTCTTTCTTTCTTACTTTCTTCTTCTTTCTTTCTTTCTCTTCTTTCTTTTCTTTCTTTCTTTTCTTTCTTTCTTTCTTTCTTTCTTTCTTTCTTTCTTTCTTTCATTCTTTCTTTCTTTCTTTCTTTCTTTCATATCTTTCTTTTCTTTCTTTCTTTTCTTTCTCTCTTTCTTTCTTTCTTCTATCTTTCTTTCTTTCTCTATCTCTTTCTTTCTTCTCTCTCTATCTTTCTTTCCTTTCTTCTTTCTTTCTTTCTCTCTCCTTCTTTCTTTCTTTCTTTCTTTCTTCTTTCTTTCTTCCTTCCTTCCTTCCTTCCTCCTTCCTTCCTTCCTTCCTTCCTTCCTTTCCTTTCTTTCTTTCTTTCTTTCTATTCTTTTCCTTCTTCTTTCTTTCTTTCTTTCTTTCTTCTTCTTTCTTTCGTTCTTTCTTCCTTCCTCTTCCTTCCTTCCTTCCTTCCTTCCCTTCCGTCCTTCCTCCTTCCTTCCTTTCTTTTTTCCTTCTTTCTTTTCTTCTTCTTTCTTTCTTTCTTCCTTTCATTCTTTCTTTCTTTCTTTCTTCTTCTTTCTTTCTTTCTTTCTTTCTTTCTTTCTTCATTCTTTCTTTCTTTCTTTCTTTCTTTCTTTCCTTTCTTTCTTTCTTTCTTTCTTTCCTCTTATATTTTCTTTTCTTTCTTTTCCTTTTTTTTTCTTTTTTTTTCTCCAACAAGGCAAGCTGCATTACTTGGAAATTCTCAGTGTCAGTTATGCTAGAGTTAAAAATCACCTACACACCCACATAAAGACTTTTTGCCCTCCCCTATGAATTGGGCTTTAAATCTTTACCTTGATTTAGTGAGAAAATAAAATTGGGCAATAGTCAATGTCTCATTTGTATATATTTGTATGAAATCCCTAACCTAAAGGATATCGCCAGTCCAAGGAAATGTAACCATTAACCCACAGCTAAACAGTTTCCAAAGAAGCCTTTTCAAGCAATAGCTTTTAAATGCCCAAGGAGCTCAATCTAACGGCAGAGATATTTGAAACATACACAAACATACAAGCCTTTTAGATAAACACATTTTCAGGGAGCTTTTGATGAAAGTGATAAGTTACATTCTCGACAACTACACACACTGTATTTTATTACCCTTCAGTAGACACTTATCAGCTATAAATGTTGGGTGGTTTAGGCTAGGAATCAACCCTGAGGGAAAGAGTGGGAGGACTGTGGGACTCACAGCTCTATAGATCAACATAAACCCGACTCAATTTTATTTTCATTTATTAAAAAGGTCTGTGGTCCACTTCTGCAATTTCAAATCCATTAACTTCCTGCCCCCTTTCTGGAAAGAAAAAAAAAAAAGGAAGGTAACTGCAGATTTTATGGACTGATTGCTGATGGCTCTGCTACTGCTCTATTGGTTTTGAGTGGAGAGTCCATTACAGATACATTATCCATAAACCATGTTTCCAGTGGAACCCAGAGCTACCAGTTTGACTGGGGAATGAGTGGAACAGCCTTGGTCCAAGAAGGCTGGGGAAAGGGTCAGGTCTCTTGAATGCTAACACAGGGTAGCCCACTGGCATAAATTACACACTTTCTTCCTACTTCCACATAATTACGTCTCAAATGTGCAGCGGTTGGATTTCGTTAAGCAACCACCAGATGAACTTAGAAATCATATCGGCAGTAGATTAGAGAGGGAGTTTTCAAACCTTTTTCCCTGCCATGTATGTTCAAACAATATATTTGTCTGCCTTTGAAACTCCTTGGTGCTTGCCGCTCGTATTCAACAGCTCACTGAGTCCAGATGGTTTTACTCGTCTCCAGTAAGACTGTGTTTAAACCTTTTTCAACAAAGATGCAGAGACATTTTTAATGGCAATAAAACAGGTGAAAATATGGTTTTATGGTTTTCTTTGTCACTGAAAGTTTTTTTATTTCTTAAAAGAAAAAAATGTGTTCCTTATGAACTGGTTGATCATTTTTACTATTCAATAATGATCTTAGTTTTTGTAAAGAGACAGAATAACAAGAATGATGGGGCACTCTTATTAAAAGGGAACCATCTTTGAGGGGAAAAAAGATCTGCCTATCCAGTACCTCTGCTCTTGGTTCTCTTTTTGCTTGGCTTGTGTAAGTTGAGAAATTAATTTGTCAGCCCAAAGTAATTTATCTTTTGTTTTTGAGTGATAGCTATCTGATGGTGGTTAGGGGTTCTACTTGACTTTGCACATGGGAATCACACCTTTAATGCTCAGGGTATATCTCTTTCTCATTATTCACACAAAGAAGTTCATTTAGTCAAAAATGCAACCAAGAGTTAGTATTTTTTCAGTAATTTTAATTATTGATTCTTTTTTTTTTTTTTTTTTTTTGTTCATTTGTTTTTTGGCGCCACACCTGGAGGCACTCAGGAATTACTCTTGGTTCCACACTCAGAAATTACTACTGAGACGTAATTTCTTCAATGGATCATATGGAATGTCAGGGATCAACCTTGTTTTGGTTTGTGCAAGAAAAATGCTATACCTACTATATTATATCTTCAGCCCTTTCTATGATTCTTTGGATCTCACCTGTACTTTTTTTCTACAGTCTAAAACTTCTTTATGTTTTTAGTCTATGTTCAAGATGTAATTAATCTATCACACCATGAGTCTTGGTACCATTTCTAACTCATTTGGTTCTTGTATAAATGGTATAGAAAGCTTACCTTGGGGCCTGAAAGATAGCATGGAGATAAGGCATTTGCCTTTCATGCAGAAGGACGGTGGTTTGAATCCCGGTATCCCATATGGTCCCCTTGTGCCTACCAGGGGCGATTTCCTGAGCATAGAGCTAACCCCTAAACTCTGCTGGGTGTGACCCAAAAAACAAAAACAAAAAAAAGAAAGCTTACCTTGATTATTTAAAATCAGGTTTTCATTCTCAAAAATTAGCAAGGCATGTATGACTTTATTCTATATGCCCTTGTCCCAACACAAGTATAGTATATCCCATTATTAATTTATACCAGATCTGAGGGATGTATGTTAAATTTGATGAACCTACATGAACATATTACTATTTTCCAGACACAATGCTTAGCTAGAGTTTTCTCTTCTATCTGGATATTACATTGATGTGATCAAGTAACATGAGACCCTTGTAATGCTGCTAACAGGTTGGTAGCCATTCCTGATCTGGCTTTTTTAAGTAGGGTTAGTAACTCAGTAAGATGGGGTTCAATAGGTGGAATTAAGTGCAAGAAGTTGTCTTTTATATTGACACTACAACTATAATATCATAAGTAGGATTAAAGCAAGTAGCCATAGATTTTCAGAAAGGGAGGTCCCAACACCATAGTTGTAATAGTTTTAGAAACACAAGTAACATGAGACAATTATAAAGTTTTAAAAACTAAGACCTATAGTACTCATATCTATCTACTCTTTAGTGTATTTCCCACCTATCTGGTCCATATGATCATCATTTTTATGATTCTATTTTTGATGGAGTATTTTCTTCCATGAACTTCATTTCTTTGACAAGCATTTAAATCCCCTTCTCTTTTTCCTGTTTTTACACTTTCCTAGGCCTGTTAGTATTTTCTTTTTTCATGAATACAGCTTGTAGATCTGACATAAACATTCCAACTCTAATTGCAATCCAGCTCGGGGTTGTAGCTTATCATTTGTTCACAGCTCAATTGGACTTTGAAGGCAAAGCTTTCTCTTCTACCCCACTTTATTTCATTCTTCCATAATCCCTGGCTGAATGTCACCTCCTCTCATCACAAAGCTGTCCATCATCAGCCATCTCAGCTTCCCCCCCAGCTCAAGGTACACAGTGGCAGTTCTGCTAACAGGAACTGTTAACATAGATGTGCTGACCTTCTGCTCTTTAAAGATGTTTTAAATTCCATCCTTTGATGCCCTTTGCCCCTCATTGGCAAAGATAATAAGTTTCCTCATCCAAAGCCACTGGGCTGTAAGAGATAACCCAATGACAATGGGCTCATTTTGTCATGGTGGAGAGTTTTTGGAAATCACAACTTTCAAACACAGAAATCCCATAGCATCAACCATCTCTTTCTTGGCAATGAATCCCCAGAATGCACTCTGCTCCCTGTCTATTTCTAACATGTTGGCAGCCATTCCTCATCAGGCTTTTCCTAGTAGGGTTGGTAACTCATTGAAATGAGTTCCAACAGGTGGAGTTAAGTGTAAGAAGTAGTCCTTTTTATTCGACACCACAACTATAAAATCATAAGTAGGATTAAAGTAAGTAGCCATAGATTTTCATAAAGGGAGGCCCCAGCACCATTATTGTCTGTCGTCAAGTTAGCCATCCAGGAGACCACAAACCCAGACAGTCCAAACTGGGAGACTCTGGTTTCTTTCCAGCCCAGGCACATGGGAAAACAGAGAGAGGAGCAGTAATGTTTTTTTTTTTTTTACTGTTTTAGGGAACTCCCAGCCCAGCCTTGGTCTGACCACCATGGTACAGTGGTTTTTTGCATCTTCCCTAGGTACCATGTGCTATGTCACTCACACCATCCATTCCCTTGCTGTGGTTAAGCTCTCTACCAACACCCCTTCCAACCTTCTAGAAGAAGACTCCTTTCAGTAGGGTGTGTGTGTGTGTGTGTGTGTGTGTGTGTGTGTGTGTGTGTGTATGCCTATGTATATGTGTGTTTGAAGAAGGGGACAGGAAAGAGAGACATCAGTGATAAAAAGATCAAAGAGAAACAAGGTGGAGCAGGAGGAGCGAGAGAGAAGAGACAGAAAGAATTTCCCTTTCGTAAGTCAACCTACATTCTAATTCCAATGAAAAAGCATATTGTGCTGAGCCCTTATAAACACCCAGAATCTCAGTTTCTAAAGCTATAGTTTATGCTGTCCTTCACCATTTACACTTTAATTTTGGGCAAACTTTTTTTTTTACCCAAGCCCTCCCCCAATCTTGGGCAAACTTAATACACAAATATAATAATGGCAAAGAGATTTCTCACTTGGTCAGTCACTCTGGTCATTAGAAATAGCTCTTGCACAAAATTGAGACCTTAAAACTAAATAGCATGACTGATGGGGTGTGTCTGTAGCCCAGGTCTTATACAGCATTGGAAGAACAGATTCCAAATCTACCAGGATTAATAATTAGAGGTGTAGAAATTACCTCAAGCTGCAATGAATATAGGTGTAAGGAAGGGGTTTTTTGTATTGTATTTTTGTGTTCCTAGGGTATATTCCTAGGAGTGGTATAGCTGGATCGTATGGGAGCTCGATTTCCAGTTTTTGGAGGAATCTCCATATCGCTTTCCATAAAGGTTGAACTAGACAGCATTCCCACCAGCAGTGGATAAGAGTTCCTTTCTCTCCACATCCCCGCCAACACTGTTTATTCTCATTCTTTGTGATGTGTGCCATTCTCTGGGGTGTGAGGTGGTATCTCATCGTTGTTTTGATTTGCATCTCCCTGATGATTAGTGATGTGGAACATTTTTTCATGTGTCTTTTGGCCATGCGTATTTCTTCTTTGTCAAAGTGTCTGTTCATTTCTTCTCCCCCATTTTTTTGATGGGGTTAGATCAATACAAAAACCCCTTCCTTACACCTATATTCATTGCAGCTCTATTTACCATAGCAAGACTCTGGAAACAACCAAGATGCCCTTCAACAGATGAATGGCTAAAGAAACTGTGGTACATATACACAATGGAATATTATGCAGCTGTCAGGAGAGATGAAGTCATGAAATTTTCCTATACATGGATGTACATGGAATCTATTATGCTGAGTGAAATAAGTCAGAGAGAGAGAGAAAAACGCAGAATGGTCTCACTCATCTATGGGTTTTAAGAAAAATGAAAGACACCCTTGTAATAATAATTTTCAGACACAAAAGAGAAAAGAGCTGGAAGTTCCAGCTCACCTCAGGAAGCTCACCACAAAGCGTGATGAGTTTAGTTAGAGAAATAACTACATTTTGAACTGTCCTAATATTGAGAATGTATGAGGGAAATGTAGAGCCTGTTTAGGGTACAGGCGGGGGTTGGGTGGGGAGGAGGGTGATTTGGGACTTGGGTGATGGGAATGTTGCACTGGTGATGGGTGGTGTTCCTTTTATGACTGAAACCCAAACACAATCATGTATGTAATCAAGGTGTTTAAATAAAAAAAAATTAAAAAAAAAAAAAAAAAAAAAAAAAAAGAATAAGCCCTGTCACACATCACAAAGAATGAGAACAATCAGTGCTGGCGGGGATGTGGAGAGAAAGAAACTCTTACCCACTGCTGGTGGGAATGCCATCTAGTCCAACCTCTATAGAAAGCGATATGGAGATTCCTCCAAAATCTGGAAATTGAGCTCCCATTTGACCCAGCTATTCCACTTCTAGAGATATACCCTAAGAACACAAGAATACAATACAAAAACCCCTTCCTCACACCTATATTTATTGCAGCACTATTCACAATAGCCAGGCTCTCAAAACATCCAAGATGCTCTTCAAGAGATGAATGGCTAAAGAAACTGTGGTACATATACACAATGGAATATTATGCAGCCGTCAGGAGATAAAGTAATGAAATTCTTCTATACATGGATGTACATGGAATCTATCATGCTGAGTGAAATAAGTCAGAGAGAGAGATAGACACAGAATAGTCTCACTCATCTATGGGTCTTAAGAAAAATAAAAAACATTTTTGCAACAATCTTCAGAGACAAAGAGAGAAGGGCTGGAACTTCCAGCTCACTTCATGAAGCTCACCACAAAGAGTGGTGAGTGCAGTTAGAGAAATAACTACACTGAGAACTACCATAACCATGTGAATGAATGAGGGAACTGGAAAGCCTGTCTAGAGTACAGGTGGGGGTGGGGAGGGGAGGAGGGAGATTTTGGGACATTGGTGGTGGGAATGTTGCACTGGTGAAGGGTGGTGTTCTTTACATGACTGAAACCTAATCACAATCATGTTTGTAATCAAGATGTTTAAATAAAGATATTATATTTTAAAAAAAAAAAAAAAAAAAAAGAAATTACCTCAAGCATATATATTTTTTTGTCTAACTACTTTCTTTTACAGGGAAATGGTCTATATTTCAGTAATATTTAAGGACTTGCATAAAAACACACAGCTTATTAATAGAGCAGCAAATAAGTGTTTATCGGCCCAATGGCCAACATTTTCTTCCAATACACAACCACAACAATTCTCGGCAAATCATCCCAAGGGAGCATGAATGATGCATTGGCTAGCTGACATAAGTAGTTCTGGTTTCTTAAGAGCATTTCATTTCCAATGATTTTTTTTTACTTAACCTAATTTAAAAATTAGTTTGAATGGAAAAGCAACTCAACCAATTTCAAGTGATAAACAGTCTTGATGCATGTTCTGAGTAAAGAACAATTCAGATGCATCAATTCAGCCAAGGAAATATTGTCATTCATCCACGGAGTGAAGAATCTATTTGCTTTTATTCATGCTGGGCTTCTTCTGGTCTTTCACTTGCCTCTTTTATTTGTTGACTGTTTTCATTTATGACCAGTGTTCTTTATTGGGGAGTGAGGGGGAAACTGTCTCGGAGAGGAAAATGCAGATGAGAAGCAAATCGGAGCAAGATCTGGGCATCCCGGTTCAGCCTGCTGTGTGGGTCCCTTGGCAATATGGCTGCCATCTCTATTGCTTAGCACATAATTAGCCTTGATATTGGAAGCCCACGTTTGTAGATCTCACTTACCACATTTCCTGTCTATTACTAAACATTTCAAACAGAGACAGAGAGAAAGCAGGAGAAAGTGATTTTCCACTGGCAAAACGGCTCACATTTCTTCTGTCTTGTAAAACAAAAGGGGAAAAATATCAGGGTAACTGACTCCTAGGATGACTTTTCTTCTACAACTGCCCTCAACCTTCATCCTATTTTAAATAGAAACCTGATGATGCCAAGAACTCTCTTGGCTTGTGACTCTAAAGTCCATCAGGTTTGCCATGGAAATGTTTTCTTATTTTTATTTTATTTTTTTTAAATGGCTACATATTAAAAGCAAACCAGTCTTTGCCAGCTTTGGATAAAAGGCTATTTATTTTCAACCAATTTGATAGCTGCAGTTTTCAGTAATTGAATTTTCTGTGGTCAGAAAAGCAGTAATCTTAGAAACCAAATAAATATTTTTTAATAAAATGGAACACTGAGAAACCCTATAATAATGTCAAAAATGTAGCCACTTATGGATGGATAAATATTTTAAGAAATTTACATTTCACCCAAAGCTTTATGCTTCTAGCTTCCCTAGAGATATTGGAGAGCGTAACATGTTGCTCTGGGAGGAAACAATATAAGCTTAGATAAAGTATACAGACTCTATAGAAATCTTACTTTCTTGACAAGCCAGTGACTTGATCAATGTCTTTAACAAATAGTCTAATAAAAAACCTATACTGATAGTTTTCACTATCTTAACATTATTAGAATTTAGGATCAAGTCATTTGTTGAGAGTAAACAATAGGGACTGTCTTATTACTTATTCACTGATGATTATTTATTTATCCCTGGTCTCTATCCAGGACTTATCTGAAGCATTTAGACACCCAATTGTGACAACTAAAATGTACCCAAATATTGCAAAATCTCTCCTGATATGGATGTAAACTAGTCTTCCTTGACAATTTTGAATCTATAGAATGGCTTTATCTTTTGGGGGGTGGGGATCAAGCCCAGAAGGTACTATTGTTTTTACTCTTGATTTCATGCAGAAAAATCACTGTGAAGATGCTCAAGAGACCTTATATAGAGCCAGAGATCGAACACTGATGGGCTGCGTGCTAAACAAGTTCCCACCTGATGTACTATCTTTCTGGCCCCAAGAAAAGCTTTGCTGAGTTCAAGGGCAATTATGGGTGAATTTTACAAATAAATAGAATGGTGGGTTACCTTATTAGTTTATTGTTTAATTGCATATATTATTTTGAGGGTGAAAAAAATTCTCTTCAGGGGATCAATAAAGACTGGTCTGAAATGGTTGGCTTGGAAAAAGTCAGACATATTTCCAGAACTTCCACACCATCATGAAAATTCCCATAGATGATGTGATATTGTGACTGAGATTCTCTGGACAGAAGGAGTCTGCTATTTAGATAATTCCCAGATCTAAATTCCACTCTAGCCCAGGAAGGTGTGTATTGCTTCCCAGGTATTATTTCCAATGACATGGAACAATTCATTGTCTCTTAGGCCAACTGTGTTTAGGTCTTACCTTGGTATGTTTTTAATCCTTCATGGTATATGACATACAGTATTAATTTAAAATTCAATGAATACATAAGCATGTCATAGACCTAATTCACATGTCACAATGAAAAGGCATGGCTTTTTCCCCCCTCCTCTAATGATGGTTGCTTCCTTGTTGTTATTTTCAGAATTTTCCTGGAGGCCATGGGCACCATTTCAGAATAATTCTTAACTTATACATGTAGGGAAGGAGAAATGGCCACATTTTGATTAGTGAATCCAGACCTATCCGTTGGTCTGGAAATTTCTTTGATTCTTCTGCATATGCATTTGTTTTCAGTGATTCAATCCATTATTCAATTAAATTAGTCCCAGTTTAATAATAATGGCCTCCCTATAGCCTATCCCTTTAATGTTAGTGAAAACGAAAACCCAGGTGGTTTTCAACATGACACTAGGTGGAAATCAGTTATGAAATTACCTGTTTATTAATGATGTGTCAGGAGACTTACATACTAGCGGCAGGCACCGGCTGGAGTAGTGCTAATGTAGAAATAACAAGACCATATTCTGTACAATCTGTGTCCTACAGAACTCTAACTTTCATTCCCCTGGGACACTATTGAAATCCAGATGTTTTATCTCAAGATTTTAATCCCAGAGAGTGAGGATTTTTAAAGTGAAATCAAGCATACTCAGCGTCGCTGTTTGACCACACTTCCTCACGAGGGAACCCATGTGAGCAAACATCAGGTACCAGATGTCCAAAGGATTAGCTTCATATCAGTTAATTAGTCAGACAGGGGGAAGAAAAAAAAATCACTTTGCAACTGCAGAAGTGAATTTGAAAAATGGCTTAAAAATGCATTCTGAAGCATAGTGTATTGATGACCATTGAGGAAGTTTGCAGAGTGGGGATATTAGAGAGTGATGCAAGAAATAGTCATCTTAATTTGGGGAGCCAGGAGTACATTTTCTTGGAAACAGGAATATTCACAGGATGGTTTAGCTTTTTTTTTTTTTTATCATGATGAGATCTAGCCACCACATTCCAAATATTATCCTGGAGCTCTGAATACAGGTTTAAAAAAATAGACAAATACGTGCCATAACATTGATTTTTCTACAGGTCAAAATAAACCCATGACACTGGAGACTTGGGTGGAAAATTTTTTCCATCATTTTCTTCCTGTTATTAATATTTTATAAAATTGCTAACTCATAATAGCCTATAGAGAGAACAAGCAATATTCTGATGCTTCTGCACTATGGCAAATAAATCCATCCCACCATAATTGTATAAACTGAATAATTTGTACAAAATTGTTTGCATCCATTTTAAATGTGATTATCTCAAGACTGTCTTGGTACATGTGACAGGTCTGTACTTCAGACAACTGTAGCTTCCCAGAGTCAATCTCTTATTCTGGCTACCTATTCAAAGGGGAGAGCCCAAAGCAGTCAGTAACTCTGTCCTAGAGTCCTTTACTACAAAACATCAAATAACCTCGAGTATGCCTTTAACTTAAAGCCCTTAAGCCTTAAACTTAAAAGCCTTTAACTTTGACTGCTGAAAGTCAAATAGTCTTGAGAAAGCCTTTACGTTAAATAATTTCTGGAATGCTCAGTATCAGTGCAAAAACAGCAAGAGACTTCAAAACATAGCAGTGTGCTTTTGAGAAAAAGGCAGGAACAATGTGTTCCCTTTTTGCTCACTTGAAATTGAAATTGCACTTTGCCATGCCCCTCTACTCTCCACATCCCCCATTTTCCTACATATCCCCTTTACATAGAATTGTGGGCTGAAGATTTATTTGAGAGGCCAGTATAGAGGAGGAATTTTGACCAAGGTAGGTATTGTCCTGGCAAATAACGTAGCTATACTGCCTTGAATTCTGTGCTAGACATATTAGTCCCTATGGCCACCAATTGTTGGTTACCTGGAATCTTATTTCTAAAGAGCTAAGAAAGTGTAGAAGGAAGCCTTAAATGTTAGTCTATAACTACATCTCTCTAACTTTCCTCTCACCAGTTCTACATGTGTGTGTTTTATATTCTCCACCCCAATTCTTATCACCATATCCTGTTTTCACTTCTTTTCTTTTATACTTTAAACCAGTATTGCTTTCATCTGGTTCTGTCTCTGAGCCACAAGTCCCTGAATCCATGTTTGATATTTATTAAACAGCTATGTGTCACAGATAGGTCATGTAATTATGCATTTTTCCTCCTTTAGTTTTTTCAATAACAATTTGAGACAGGACTAAATGCATAGATCAACAATCCCAATTTCCCAATCATAGAGAGTAGAAGAAATACTAAGACTTGCTTCACAGTCTGAGCATTTAGGAAGAGGAGAAAGATTTGCACACAAGCCCCTGAACAGGCCCAGTGAATCTTCCACGGCATTATGCTGTGTCAACAGCAAACAAAATAACTTAGCTGTCACTGATAGTAGGAAAATGGCAATTGGCTTAATAATGTAATAAAAACAAAATCATCAGTTTAGAACTTTGAAGCTGTTTGTAAAATGAAGAATATTCCTCTGTAAATAAATGTCTTCATTATTGGGACCCGGGAAGGTGGCGCTAGAGGTAAGGTGTCTGCCTTACAAGCGCTAGCCAAGGAACGGACCGCGGTTCGATCCCCCGGTATCCCATATGGTCCCCCAAGCCAGGGGCGATTTCTGAGCACATAGCCAGGAGTAACCCCTGAGCGTCAAATGGTGTGGCCCAAAAACAAACAAAAAAATGTCTTCATTATTAAAGCCAGCTTCTCATCTCAAAAATACTTTTCCAATTTGGACCTGAGTTAATGGGAAGCCCAGAATTGATAAGTCCTAAAAAAAAAAGAAAGAAAGAAGAAAGAAAAGAAAGAAAGAAAGAAAGAAAGAAAGAAAGAAAGAAAGAAAGAAAGAAAGAAAGAAAGAAAGAAAGAAAGAAAGAAGAAGGAAGGAAGGAAGGAAGGAAGGAAGGAAGGAAGGAAGGAAGGAAGAAAAAGAAAGAGAAAGAAAGAAAGGAAGGAAGAAAGGAAGAAAGAAAAAAGAAAGAAAGAAAAAAAAGAAAAAGAGAAAGGAAGAAAGAAAAAGAGAAAGGAAGAAAGGAGGGAAGGAAGAAAGAAAGAAAGAAAGAAAGAAAGAAAGAAAGAAAGAAGGAAGGAAGAAAGAAAGAAAGAAAAAGAAAGAAAGAAAAGAAAGAAAGAAAGAAAGAAAGAAAGAAAGAAAGAAAGAAAGAAAAGAAAAAGAAAGGAAGAAGAAAGAAAGAAAAGAACGAAAGAATGAAAGAAAGGAAGAAAGAAAGAAAGAAAGAACGAAAGAATGAAAGAAAGAAAGAAAGAAAGAAAGAAAGAGAGAGAAAGAAGAGAGAACGAAAGAAAGAAAGAAAGAGAGAGAGAAAGAGAGAACGAACGAAAGAAAAAGAAAGAAAGAAAGAAAGAAGAGAAGAAAGAAAGAAAGAAAGAAAGAAAGAAGAAAGAAAGAAAGAAAGAAAGAAAGAAAGAAAGAAAGAAGAAAGAAAGAAAGAAAGAAAAAGTTTCCAAAGAGGCAATAGGGATTTATAATATGCAGTTGGAGCCTAAGGGATGTATAAAATCTACATGGTTATTTACATAAATTTCTTATAATTTCTATCACAAATATACCCTTGCTCTTTTCCTAAATCTTTATTTAATAATGATTATAATAAAATTAAGTTTATCTTCACTGCCTTACTCCTGATGCCAAGCAGCCCAAAGTCAGCAATCTTTTTTTCTTTTTTTTTCTTCAGTAAAAAGTCCTAGAATAGAAATAACAGACGCGTGTGTGATGCTTATATTCATGGTGGTTCCAAAGTACCAAACTCCCCAGTGGAAATAAAATGTGGATAATTATGAGCAGACTCCAATTATTCTTTCAGTTAAGGTAAACCATAATATCTTCGGGTGTCCCCAATTTTACAAGGATTTCAAAACCCATGGAAGAAGTCATTATCCAAGTCTGCTGTCTTCTTTCACAGTTATTTTCCAAAGTCAGCTTTGTGATGTCCTGGAAATAACAGATTTATAAACCCCAAGGTTAGAAGAGATTATTAAAAAAAAACATTTTGTTCAAGGTGTACTTACTGTGCAGTTTCAATGTCTAGCTAGAACTCATGTGATGAGGAACCTAGACAAACACTCTAAAAGTAGGGACTGAATTCAGGGTTCCTTGTACCTTCTCTCCAAATGATGCTTCCTTGCCACAATGCCTCCCTTTCTTAGCTCAAGAATTTGCATGTATTTATGAGATGAATGTTCGCTTGTATTTTCTCTATCGTAGATGCATGGGCGGATCATGATTCAATTAACCTAATAAAAAACAAAAATAAACCCCAAACAACAAAAATCCCTAAGATTGGCTTTTAATTTTTCCCACTCTGTCCTGCCCATCCTCCACAAAGCAACAATCTCCCAAGTCCCTGCTGATGGTCAGAAACACAGATACACACACACACACACACACACACACACACACACACACACACACACACACACAGAGTCCACTAATCATAGATCTTTTATTCCTTACTTAGATCTGCATTATGACATCATTTTAAATTTATTGTGTAATTGGTTTTTAAACTTTACTGAAAGCAGTTTCTAGCCTCTTTTTCTTTAATCTGTGTACTAACACTGCATTCACATTAGTGAAAAATAAAATGGGTTGTTTTGTTTTATTTTTATTTATTTATTTATTTACTTTTTGCTTTGGGACCACACTTGGCAATGCTCAGAGTTTACTCCTGGCTCTGCATCCAGTAATACTCAACCCTGAAGGTTTCAGGGGACCAGATGGGATTCTAAAGAATAAAACCCAGGTCAGATACATGCAAGGCAAGAGCCCCTTTGTAATATCTCTCTGGGCCTCAGAGAAGTAAATCTTAACCCACTATTTATCTTGTCCCAGAATCCAGAAACTCTAAACTTACTTACCAGGTAAAACAACAACAACAACAACCAAAAACAAACCAACAAACCAAAAGCACCAAAAATCCACCTAGTAGTGGAAATCAAGGTCAATTCCATCCAAATCAGATAGATGAAAGGTCAAGACTCTGGTAATGATGTTCTCAAAAAACATTGGGATGAGCTCAGCAGATGCTGAATATCCAAAGTAACCTGCTTGGGAATCATGGAGATAGCTCTAGGAGTTACACATGTGTTTTGCATGCAGAAATCCTAGATTGGTTCCTGGGGCACCACATATTGCTTGAATACAACCAGAAGCAAACATGAATATAAATAAGTATGGCTTCTCCTCTTCCCCTACTAGAAAAATGTAACCTGTCTATTTTTAAAATATATTTTAGTCACTGGTAGGTGATACTTACACACCTTTATCTTGTCATTTCATTTGCAACTATGAGCTTCTTACCTCCTGTTTATTCCTCCTAATAGTTTACTTGAAATTTTTTTGCTGAGTAATAACTTAGATGAGTATTTAATAGAATTAGAATGAGGGAAAAGATGGCTTGAATCAAGTGGGCTTTATGTAGTACACCTGGGTCTTTTATTCACGCCTCCCCCGCCACCCCACCCCCACAAACACAGATAGTGGATTTCCTTTTGTGAAGAACTGTTTTTTTTCTTCTAGGTAAGTCTTGGGAAATCTTTCTATCTTGATTCTCTCAAGTCAGGCACAAACCAAAACTGCCTGACTGCGGAACTTTTCTGTATGACTACACCAGCAAAGGCTACGCTAGGAAACATTGGTTGCCAGTTGATTAAGGGGGTGGGGGGGGGGTGGGGGAGAAATAAGAGAAAAGGAAATCCTGCCAAACCAGCCACTCAGAGCTCAGTGGAGACGGCATTGGCAGCATGACAACCAATCAGATATATCCCGCGTGCAATCAGAAATTGTTTGATTTGGGTTCAGAAGACTCAAATGCAGCTGGTTGGGATTTCCTTGTTGGTGTTTTTATCCATTCCAGTCGCTCCTGAAAGCAGTTTGCAATTCATTTGAGGATTCTTTACATGTGCCCTGAAGTATATGTGGCATTTAATTGAAAAACCACCAAATAAAGACATCCGGACATGTACAAGGGCTGCCTTGGTGCCAAGTCTTACCAAAAGGCCTCCATGATTTTAGCTGAAGTGAATCTTGATACATGAAGAGCCTTGTTATTGATAAATGCCTCTTGCTTCTACTCAAGAAGACGTGGTTCGAGCATGTATTGGGGTCAGGGTTACTGCTTTATGAGAATCTACCAAACTAGTCAATTTGGAGACAAACTCCTTCTATCACTAGACTGTCAGTCAATCAGGAAGAGTGGGAGTGAAAAGTTTAGATCCTCAAACTACGGCCCGCGGGCCACATATTGTATTTATTCTCATTTTGTTTTCTTCACTTCTAAATAAGATATATGCAGTGTGCATAAAAATTTGTTCATAATTTTTGTTTTTACTATAATCTGGCCCTCCAACAGTCTGAAGGACTGTGAACTGGCCCCCTGTTTAAAAAGTTTGAGGACCCCTGGTTCAACTTAGATAGTCATCTTCCTGCTTTGAAATAATCAAAAAAGGAAAGGAAAACAAAGAGAGAGAGAAAAAAGAAGGAGAAAAAAATGGAAAGAGGAAAAGGTAGCAGTAGTAAAGATCCTTCACACTCTAAAATCTATTACACTTAAAATATATTTTATTCATAAATTTTGGGGGTTTACAAAGAATTAATCATGGTTTCTTATGAACATCAAATACCCACAAAATCCATTACCTTTATACCCAACTTTGTTCACCAATGCTTCTTTATCTCACCCCTAAGTCAATTGTGTGGGTCTCTTCCCTCATTATGTTGTCTTTGGATTTTTGTTACTACTTTGCTGTCCTACATATGAGGGATAATTCTGCATTTGTACTTTCATTCTTACTAATTGCACTCAGCACGATACCCTCTTGTTCCAACCATGCTGATTCAAACTGAATTATCTTGTTATTTTTAAAGCTGCATAGTACTTATATATACATCTTTCTGTAGTTGAACATTTGGATTGTTTTTATATATTGGCTATTTTATTAAGTGTAGCAATTAACATAGGTGTGGGCAATATGTCCTTTTGATTAATGTTTTGTGTTTTGGGAATAGATACCAAGAAATGATATTGATGGATCATATGATAGTTCTATTCCCATTTTTAAAGTAAATACCATATTTCTTTCTATAGAGGTTGAACTAGAAGGCCCTTCATCAAAAATTAAATGAGGATTCCTTTCTCACCACAATATGGTAACACTGGCTATTTTCAATTTTTTGATGTGTCATTCTCACAGGGCATGAGATTTTGCTTTGATTTTAATTTCTCTAATTATGAGTAACGATGCACATTTTCATATGCATGTTGACCATCTAAATATCTTTCTTCCTTTCCATAAAGTGACCAAATCTTCAATATTTAGAAATAAACTAAACTAGGAATGGTAATCAAAGACTTATACAATGAAAATTATAAATTATTGCTAAAAGGAATAAAGGAAGACAACAGAAAATGAAGTTATTCCCCCATTTATCCATTCCAGTGGATAAATTCCCTATTGAATGGAAAGAATCAGCATTGTTTATTAAATTTTATTTACTAATTGATTGTAAATTTTATTTACTAATTTTTGGCCACACCCAGAGATGCTCAGGGGTTACTCCTGGCTCTGTGCTCAGAAATCACTCCTTGGCAAGCTCAGGGAACCATATGGGATGCCAGGAATCAAATCAGGTCCATCTGGATCTGCCGAGTGCAAGGCAAATGCTATCTCTCCAGCCCAGCATTGTTAATATGAGCTTTTCTACTGAAAGTACTCTACAGATTCGGTGAAATGACCATTAAATATCAATTCCTTTTTTCAAAGACATACAACAAACTCTACTAAAATTAGTATGGAAACCATGAAGTTACTTGAATACCCAAATCATTCCAAAGAAGACAAAAAAAAAAGTGGTAGATAGTTAATTCACTAACTTTTAACTATACTACAAAGTTCTAATAATCAAAAACTTCAAAACACTGGAACAAAGAAAAACTTGGCAGACCAATGAAACAGATTGAGAGTCTTGAGTTAAACTTCTAGATTTATGGCCAACTAATATATGACAAATGACAAATGAGAGAAAATATGTTTAAAACTATTGCTGGTAAATTGGATTTCCATATTGCAAAAGAATGAAATGGACAAATGTACCTAATAGCCTTCACAAAAACAAATTCAAAGTAGATTAAATGTCTGAATATTAGAATAGACTCATTAAAAACATTGCCAAAATCATCAGCAGAACTCACCAGAAAATTGACCAGAGTAGAATCTTCAATTATATGGCCACAGTGGCCAAGATAACAAAAGCAAATTAAACAAATTAAATGTCATCAAACTTAAAAGCATCTTCACAGTGAAAGAAACTCAAGCTAACAGAAATACCTAATAAGGCCATCCAAAAATGGGGGTGAAGAGATAGAGCAGACACTTCTTCAAAGAAGATATATGAATGACCAATAGGCATATAAATGTACGCATCTATTACATGTATTAAGGCACCTATTAGGAAAGTGTTCTTCAGGTATGTATTTAACAGATGTTCTAGGGGGCCAGAGAGAGTGCAGCAAAGTGGGGCATTTGCCTTGCACTTTGCTGATCCAGGATGACCTGGGTTTGATCCCCAGGTGTCCCATATGGTCTCCCAAGCCAAGAGCATTTCTGAGCTTATAGCCAGGAGTTACCCCTGAGCGGTCACCGGTTGTGACCCAACAAGAAAAAAAAATATTAAAAGATGTGTCTATAAGCTGGAGGGAGTCCAACAGGCAGGGCACTTGCCTGGCATGCAGCCAACCTGCACTGTAACCCAGGTACTTCATATGGTCCCTCAAGCCTCATCAGTAGTGATCCATGAGCAGAGACAAGAGAAAGCACTGAGCATTACTGAGTGTGGCCCATATATGTGTATATATGTATTAGTAGATATTTTATTAATATATTAATATATATTTCCTAAATATTAATGTAAGTATTTAGCTTACTAAATTTAAAGAAACACTTTGGATTTCCAAATGGTGCTCCGGAGCTAAAGAATTGTCCCAGAAATTATAGGAGAGATTTTATTCAGGAACCAACAATTCAGGCTCTGTGGTGCTGGAAATGTTTTCAGGATCACTCTGGTAGTGCTCTGGGTCTCCGGGGCCACATTTAAAGGTCATTCAAAAGTAATTTCGGGGATCAAATCAGGGTCACCTGCTTGCAAGCCTCAAGTCTTAACCCCTGCATCATCTCTCTATTGTATATATTTAAGTATTTATTCCACCACATTTTAAAGATGATTTTCCAATCCTCATTCCATGCTTAACTCTTCTCAGAAAAAAAAATTTTTTTAAAGAAAGCATCTTTTTATCTGAAAGCAAAATTATCCTCACTGTTCTTAGATAACTGATCCCCGGGAGCCTTTCTTTTGACTGGATTTGTCTATCAGAGCTCTTCCCGTCACTTGAGCCACTGAGGGAGATAATGAATAGTTGTCATATGTGTGCAGGACATGACAAAGGACAGTTTCTTGTCTCCACCCATAAGGAAGGCTTGCTTTTCAATCTCTACTTTAAGTGTAAAACCTGTCTGTATCATGGTTAGGAGACAGGGAGGGCTGGGGGGAGGAAGCTGGACAAAACTAGCCACGTGAAAAAAAAATTGGAGAGCCAGCCTGGCACCAAAAATATAATTTAGTGTGCAGGTATTTGATTTGATAGAAAACCTGCTTTGATTTAAAAAAAATAGCTTCTTGACAAGGTCGTAATTCATCGAGAGCGCCAAATCCCCAGCTTAAGTTTGACGTCCCCCTCCCACCTAAACCATAACTGCTCTTAGGTGATCCCTGTGAGGGTACGGTGTGCAGCTGGCAAAAACCAAGCAAAACACTCATGAGCCCCTGAACGAAAAGATTTTTCTTCTTTCTTTCTTTCTTTCTTTCTTTCTTTCTTTCTTCTTTCTTTCTTTCTTTCTTTCTTTCTTTCCTTTCTTTCTTTCTTTTCTTTCTTTCTTTCTTTCTTTCTTTCCTTTCTTTCTTTCTTTCTTCCTTTCTTTTTTCTTCTTTCTTTTCTCTTTCTTTTTCTTTCTGTCTTTCTTTCTCTTTCTTTTTTCTTTTCTTTCTTTCTTTTTCTTTTTCTTTCTCTTTTCCTTCTTTCTTCTTTTTCTTTCTTTTCCTTCCTTCTTTCCTTTTTTTTCTTTTTCTTTTTCTTCTTTCCTCTTTCTTTTTTCTTTCTACTTTCTTTTTCTTTGTTTTTTTTGTTTCTTTCCCTGCCACCTCCTTCCCTCCTTCTTTGATCCATTCCTTCCTCTCCCTTCCTTCCTTACATTACTCCCTCCCTCCCTTCCTTTCTTCCTTCTTTCCATCCTTCCTTCTTTCATCCTTCCCTCCCCTTCCTTTCTTTATTCCCTCCCTTCTCCCTTTTTTCCCTCCCTCCCTTTCTTCCTTCCTTTCCTCCCTCCCTTTCTTCCTTCCTTTCCTCCCTCCCTTTCTTTCTTCCTTTCCTCCCTTCCCTCCCTTTTTTCTCCCTCCCTCCCTTCCATCATTCCTTCCATACTAAATAACTATGGAAAACTGCTACTTAGTTATGAATTCTTTTTTATTTGATCTTTGCAAGCTCTCGTAGTATTAGTACATGACAGAAGGACCTTGCCAAAGGTAGAGTGTTTTGGGAGTGCAACAATTTCAAAAGAAAAAGACAAGGGCAAGGGAAGTAGAGGAGAATAACAAGAAGTCAGGGAGACACAAGTGGTCGAAAGATTTGACTTACTCAAGGAAATCTCTGGCAGGATCTTTTCATAGGATCCTTTCTGCTTTCAAACCTTGTCTTCTGAGTGTCGATTTGTGCAAGTTTGGGTGATCCTGTTTCCCTAAAAGATGTAGCAAACATCTTTTTCCCTAGAGCTTCTTGAAAAGCAGTTTCTTTTATATTTTTCCAACATGATTGGGTATGAAAGGCACAAGCTGTTTCAAGCAAACTATGTCAAAAATTGTCTTAGTAATATCTTCTTTTGCTGATGCACAATGTGCTGGCCTCAGGCTTATTGCAAATAACTTCTAGAAACTTGAGTGAGATGACATGACTTAAGGTCACCTAACTCCTCGGTGATAAACCCCTTAGAGCTGAGGTTATGTTTGTTCAGTCAAATGGACCTCACATCCTGCCACACAGCCCACCTCCCTTCAGAGAATTAGAGGGCAACAACTACATGTAAGGAAGTGAATTCTGGGACAAAATGAAGACACAGATGATAAAACACACACACATGATGGAATTTCAATAAAAACTGGAGTAAAAACAAATAGCAGTGCCCCATTTAGACTTCTTAGTTTTAACAAATATGGCCATGTTCAGAGTTAACTATAGAGGAAACTGAGTAAAAGGTATACAGGCTTATTTGTATTGTATTCAAAAATATCTATTAAGCTAAAATTATTCCTACAGAAAAGAACATTTTTTAAATTTTAAATAACATCTTTAAGTGCATTTAAAAGAAAAAAAATCTACCTCAAATGCATAAAGTTGGATCAGAGCATAACCCCAACTTTTTCTCCTTTCTCCCAACAACTTTAATAATTTCATTTCTTTCCACATACACACTGGAGATGAAAGGGATTTTTGACAATGCTAAAGAGAGCTGGTAGTAAACTGATGAGTAGCAAGTCCTCTGATGATTATCTCAGCTTCCTCTTTTTCCTGTTTAGAGAAATTAGTGTTTCATCACTGAATGCAAAATATGCAGAGAGGAGCATGGAGCAGTTCCTTGAATGTATATATTTTATCTCAGAGATGAGTAGATATAAGCCTTGTGCTAATCCTATCTTAACCCCCATGTTTCTTGAGAAAACATAAAGGAAACCTTTCCCCCAGCAGCAGGCAGCCCACATTGGAGAGTGGCCTGGAGTTATGGCTTACCACCCCTTGATGTGCCAGAACCACTCACTGACTTACTTCATGACATCATCCCACTTTGTGTATGTACTTGTCGCTTTGCATAAATATACCCTCTTTTGCTCGCCTCTTTCATCTGTCCTGTCCACAGTATGTATCACAAAGAAAATGACTTCACAGAAGACAAATTATTCAATAATAAGGCTCAGTCACTTGAATCACTTTCAGTCTCCATGACAATATGAAAATATAAATGCCTGAGGCACCAAAACTTTCAAAAAAAAAAAACAACTGTGTCATGGTGGTATAAAAATGAGTTAATTCAATACGAAAGCCAACTTTTTTTTTTTTTTTTTTTTTTTTAGCAATTTCGGATCAGCAGTACATGATGCAACTGAACTACTTTTTAAAATACACTCGCAGACAGAAAAATGGATATTTTTTCCATCCTATTTGTCTCCTTTGCAGACACAACCACTGATTCACCCGTCGCTGGACAGGCAGCAGCAGCAGCAACTGGGCAGGCGCCTGCAAACTTGAGTATCATAAAATTCTCGTATAACAGTGTGTTGAATGTTTACTTTGGCTCTGCTGCCCTCTTAAATCCCTTGTTTCAACTCATATTTTAAAGCAGGGATAGACATTCAAATGGAGATAAATGCGTATGTCTTTCTGAAAGCAAGCATCTCTTAGGCTAAGAATTCTACATTCTGTCCTCAGCTCCTCTGCATTTCCCCTTCATTTTATTAATTATTGTGACTTGGAAATTCAAGTCTCTGCCTGCCTTTTGGCAACTAGCAATTTTACTCGGAAGGAAAGAGAGAGTGAGAATAAGATGCTTTCATGACCACTATGATTTCATCCATTAACATTTATAATTGTTCCTAAGGAAAAAAAATAAAATAATTCATTGGCTTTTTGACTATGGGTGCTTATAGTGCTTATAATAATAGAGAACTCCTTGAATCAAGCAGGGGTGCAAATGAATTCCCAGGTTGCTCCTTACTGACTGTTACTGGAACAAAGCAGTTGCAACATAGCCTTAGTAGAAACACTGATTCAATAGCAGAGTTCAGTTATATCATGCAGAAAAGGATGTGGATACCCAGAGAAAAGTATCTGTTCAAAAGAATTCACTGTGATGTTTATTTATAATTCTATTATAATTGGTGACTTTATTACCTTCAGTCATAAACACCACGTAAGATGAGGTTATATTCAAATGAATTTGCAAAAATGTGCATGTTCTTGGAGTCAGAGAGATAGTACAGTGGGCAGGGCTTTTGCCTTGCATGTGGCTGACCCAGGTTTGATCCTCTGCATCTCTTATGCTCCCCAAGCCTGCCAGGAGTCATGTCTAAGTGCAGAGTCAGGAAAAACCTGAGGTGAAGATGGAAGTAACCCAATAAAACAAAAACAATAATCACCCCAAAATTGCATATTCTCAGGGTCAGTGCAATAGCACAGCAGCAAGGTGTTTGCCTTGCATGAGGCTGACCCAGAGCTGACCCTGATTCCATCCCTGGTATCCCACATAGTCCCCCAAGCCTGCCAGGAGTGATTTCTGAGCACAGAGCCAGGAGTAACCCGTGAGTGCCACCAGGTGTAGTCCAAAAACCTAAATGAAAAAATAATGTTTTAAAAAAATGGCATATTTTTATTGTTTGGTTTCCAGTGCTATTGATAAATACAAGTCTGATTGGTATATAATATTTTCAGTTGCTATAACAGTGCCTTAAAAGAAGAATAAGCAAAGCTAAGGGAGTCTATGGTAAATAGTGCGATTTTAGATAGGTTGCCAATTGAGAGGAACTTGGGAGAAGTGATGGACATTAAGCTTATTTCATACTGAGAGGATGATTATTCAATGCATAGTGAACTGTAGATATCCCAGCATCTCTAGGGTAGCACTAGCAGCAAATGTTTGGGGAAAAAAAAGAACAGAGATTGGCATAGAGTGCCTGAACCATAATTTGGACTCTATAATAGTAGAGAATGATAAGAGGTCATACATTATTTAAATTCTAGAGTAATCGATCTAACATTGTACTTTCAAATTTTGAATATGGCACTCATACACATAGGACTAGCATGAATAGTTTGACTATAGGACCTCCAGGTTGAATTCCTGGAATTAGATGGTTTAAGAGAAGCATCAGGGAGTTCTGCCCCAAGAACTACAGTGGGAAAATTACACAATCACCACTGTCTGGATGTGGCCCCAAAGTTAAAGTTTAAATCTGATAAGTCACTAAGGTGGGGAGAAGAAAAGTGTCATCTATTAGTCTAAGAGATAGCTGACATTGAGTCACTTAGGACTCAGGAAAGGAGAATGTCTTTCTTATCAAATAAAAGAGGTTCATTTGTGAATTGGATCTTTAACTCTAGCTGACCTCACTACATTCTAGTGTCCAACCTCAAGTGCACTTGAAGGTGACTCAAGATAAACAACTCTTTCTCTAGAACCAACCTCCAGTAGAAAGAACAAGTATGTCCCTTCCAGAGCTGGAATCGAATTGTGATTATAGAGAAATATGCTAGGAATCAGTGACTGTCACATTTGAATGTTGGCCTTGCCTCTTAATAACCAGTGAATTATTAGGTGAAGCCAGTAATAGCACTACCTCTAGCCAAAATTTAGGATTCACAGGACATAATCTTAGCTTGTTCCTTTTATAAACTTTTATTGGATGTTATTAGGAGTTTAACAACATGATGGGTTGGGTACTAAATGAATTAACCCCATGTTGAAGATTAAAAATCTGGGTATCAAAAAAGTTGCATGACTATGTCCATGTTCTATAGATGATTCCAGCTTGTCTAATTTCATAAACAAGCAACCCTACCTCTCATCATACATATTTTATTTCTTCAAAGTGATAATAAATAATAATTCATACAAAAAACAATTTTATGCAGAGAATACACACTAGGAAATAAAGACCATGCATCATAATAAAAATGTGGTAAGATGGGGCAGGAGAGATAGTACAGTGATAGGGCGTTTGCCTTGCACCCAGCCAACTCAGGGACTGATGGCCGGTTCTATTCCAGGTATCCCATATGTCCCCTGTGCCTGCCAGAAGTGAGTGTAGAGGCCAGAGTAACTCCTGAGCATTGCCAGGTGTGACCCAAAAACTAAAAAAAAAAAAAAAGAATGTGGGAAACAACAGATTGGACACTTAGCTTGAGCAGTTTTATATCCAGGGAGTTAATATTCACATTCAGAACTAAAAAATTCAGGCTAAGTTGGAAATATGTCCATATACAGACCATTGAACTTCATTTTATTTGCACTATAATGGAAAACAACCCCTTCATTTCTTGTATTGGTTTCTGTACTCAACAGAAATTCAGACATATAATACATAAAATATTTTACTAGAATGTACACAGAAACAATATTCATATTTGCCTCTACAATTAATTTTGGAAATTTAAAGTTGGTAAATATTAATTTTATTTGAAATCTATTGAAAGTGCTTTGGTACATTAGAATGAATATATGATTTTGTTTGTTTGTTTTGGGCCACACCCAATAATGCTCAGGGGATACCGTATGGGACACCAGGGCATCGAATCGTGGTCCATCCTAGGCTAGCGTGCACAAGGCAGACACCTTACAGCTTTGCACCACTGTTCTGGCCCCAAATATATAATTTTTGATACAATTATAAGTAGTATACTATTCAACAGTGAATGTAAACAGTATAGACATATCTCACATTGATAATATGTGTTCAAATCCCCTTGTCACACAAGGATACTAAACTAATAATTCTAATTATACTTAATGTATAATTCCATGTCAACAAGTTACAAATGAATATTATCAAATTTCTAATGATATTTCTGGTCAAGAAAATTAAGTATTAAAGGAGTGGTCATCACTGAAGTCTAAGTCTTCAACAGTTTCTCCTTATGTTTGATGTTAATTGTTTTAATTTTTAATTTTTTAGTTATTCACAGTTTGAAAGTTTGTATCAAGGCATTTTAAGGGAGAGAAATAATACGTTAATGAGGAACATATAACTTGCATTACAAGGTATTGATATCATCATTCAATTTCATTTTTTGTCATTATTAGTCTCTTACTGCACCTAATTTATAAAGAAAACTGTCAGAAGGATGAAATCTATCACAAGCATAGAAAATTTATATATATATATATACATATATATATCCTTTATCCTTTATGTACAAATCCTTTATGAACATATATCCTTTAATGTACACAGCACATTTTATGCTCATGTAGGGTACAAACGTTGTAGGAATTGGTACTATGTAGGTATTGGTGCTAAATTTTTCTTTCCTGATAATGATAGGGGCTATTTTGCTGTGTAGTATACGCTTCAGTGGCACACATGTCTCTCTTTCCTTAGATACCAGTAGCACCCCTTCCATTCTTTACTTCTACGTTATTTAAACACCCAGGTTACAAGGTTGTATTATAATACAAAATGTTAAGTTTTCACAGTTACAAACTTGTTCGTGATTGAGTCTCATTCACACAATGTACAGACACCTTTCCCCCATTGAACATTTTCCACCATCAATGTCCCAGTTTCTTAACAATCCACATGATTCCTCACATTACCAGATGTTTCCTAGAGAATTAAAAAAATTTCCACCGAGGACATCTAAATTATAGTATTAGATTGTGGTGTTAGTGACACCACCGTGTTCTGACCTTTGTGTTCTTTGGGAGTTATTTCGCCTCTGGAACATTCTGTGCTAGAAACATTTACTCATTTATTTCACCCATATGCTTAATGAAGTTTCTCCCTTTGCTTTTACAATAGAGGAAAACAAGATGCATATATTTAATGTATCTGTCCCTAAATGTAGTAACTAGTGAATAGGACCAACAGAGGGTCATGTTCCAAGCTATGGCTGGTGTTATGCTTAACCCTCATCAATTCATTGTACGTGCATTTAAGACATATCCATAAAAATTGTGATTTCCATCCTGAAAGGGCCTTCACACATTCCCCATTCTTTAAAGTCACACAACCTTTGCGATTCATATGTTTGAGCCACACAATGAGAATCACTAAGCTTAATCACTGAGACATGGTGTGACTCATGAGTTACACCTTAATAAAACTTCAAGAGCTCACAGAGACCAATGAGATTATGGGACAAATTATTCCATTTATTTAAACAGAGGGGGAAATATACTTATATTTTACAATTAGCCTGGAGGTTATATATAAACTAGCTTCTGGCCCTTTAATTATAGACAAAGGTCAAACCCCTCTGAGAGACTCATGAATAATGAAGTGCCCATCCACACCTGGAAAGGGTTTTCTGCAAGTTCCAGAGTCAAGGAAAAAGCTAAATCCTTTGAAGCTCGTTTCTTCCTCAATTTCTGCTCTTTTGAGAAGAGACTCATTTTATTCCATGGCTAACTAAATATTATATGAATGGCAAGGGCCTATAACACGAATAGGCTTCCTTTGAATAAACAGTATAAATACAAGAACCATCAACTAAAACTGCTGGATTACTTTCAGCAATGAAAGCTGGGTAAAGAAAATTCAAGTTACATTTTTTCCTTGATTTTTCCTGATCCTGCATCCAACAGAAAGACCCAGGGTTATGCTACCTATATACTAGTTCTTTTCCTGGGTGCTCTTCTTCTATATACAAATAAGTAGTGCTGAAAAGGGTGAAGAGTTTGTTGTTTAAAATGGAATTGGGATTGGGAGGCACAAACCTGGCCATGGTTTAATCTTAGAAACAACCTAGTCCCACCAGCACACTAGAGGTTTAGTACTTGTGGGTCCCAACACTGGACTTTATTCTGAGTGGCCATCTAACCCCTAGGACACAGCATTGATCCTTTTGATCTGGTTGACTGAGTAATACAGGAAATGGCCCCCAGAGCCCATGAGCACTGCTGGGGAATTCCCACCCCCCAAATGCAAACTTAAATAGAAATATTAGCATGAATGCTATTTTGACTCCTTAATCAGTAACTCTCTAATCCTCCCCTCCACTAAAAAATTAGAAATAAATTAGGCAAGCAGCCTATCCAGGACTGATGGTGGTTTGGAATCCCTGCACCCCATATGGTCCCCCTGAACCAGTCAGGAGCAATTTCAGAGTACAGAGCCAGAAATCAGACCCTGAGTGCTGCTGGGTGTGACTCCAAAAAATAAAGAAAGAAAAAGAAAGGAAGATGTTAATAAACATATCCAACAGCTATTGATATAATCTTTCTCTAGTGAACTTTTGTTGTATCATCATATGTATGAAAAATTGATTATGTAACTTAAACTATGAAAGATTTAAGTGCAGAAAAAGACATTTTAACCTTTTGTTAGTGCAATTTTTTTTTGTTTTTTTTTTTTTTTTGGGGGGGGGGAAGGGCATAACCCTGTTTTGATGCTCAGGGGTTACTCCCTAGCTACGCACTCAGAAATTGCCCCTGGCTTGGGGGGACCATATGGGACACCGGGGATCGAACCGCTGTCCTTCCTTGGCTAGCGCTTGCAAGGCAGACACCTTACCTCTAGCGCCACCTCACCGGCCCCATTAATGCAATTTTTAATGGTTTTATTTCCTTATAGTTTATAAGTTTAGGTCTATAAAGGGGGGAAATTTAAATTTTTCATTTTTGAAAACACCTATATAGGCATTCTCTAGGGATGTCACAGTAAATCAATAATTATACTCATCAAGGTAGTATAACAGGAAGAGCATTTTTCATGGCCAACCAGGGTTTGATTCTCAGCATCCCATATGATTCTCCTAGCCTGCCAGGAGTGATCTCTGAGCAAAGAGCCAGGAGTAAGCCCTGAGCAACCATGAGTGTGGCACAAAACAAAACAAAACGGTTATATCCAGAAGGACAATATTGGAAACACTGAGTTAAACTCAGTTTTTAACAACATGGATCTTTTATTTCTTGGAGGTGAATTTAAAATTCTGCCAAGTGTTTTATTTTAGAAACTTGTATTTTTTTCCATAGGTTTCAAGGAAATGGAGATTAGTCTCTTAGGAAAAGGAGCAAGCTTGAGGGCAAGATCTTTGGTGGTAGAGCAGAAGACAAGGAGAGACGCTATCAAAATGTGGTCAGACCAGCAACCATCTGGGAATTTGGTTAGAATTACACCATTTTCACAAGACAGTCAAGGACTTTTCACATGATATCTCAGGGGCAGAGCTTTAGGAAGAAATAGTATTAAATAATATGCCTTTGTGAAAGAGATAGGGTCTATGGAACCCACAGCTGTCATAACTAAAACTTTATTTTAAAAACACTTTTGAATGTATTTGGTGCATTTTAGATATCTGCTAATCATGTTAGTTTTAATTTCAAATTTGGGGGCCTTATCCAGTGTTGCTCAGCACCTACTCTACACTCTGTGTTTAGGGGTTGTTTTCAGGAGTTATTTAGGATACCATGAGGGGGAGGGATAGAAATGGAACCCAGGCCTCTTACATGCATAGTATCAGGCCACTGAAACTTCTCCCAGCTCCTGTTGACATTGTTTGTTTGTTTGTTTGTTTTATGGCTTTGCTACCACACTCAGCAGTGCTCAGTGCTTACTCCTGGCTCTGCACTCAGAATTTCTACCTGGAAGGCTCAGAAAATCATTTGGGATGCAGGGATCAAACCCAGGTCAGCATATACAAGTCAAATGCCCTCCCAGCAATGCTAATGCTCTGTTGATTTTCTTTTCTTTTTGGGTTCACACCCGGGTGCTCAGGGGTTACTCCCTGACTGTCTGCTCAGAAATAGCTCCTGGCAGGCACGGGGGACCATATGGGGACACCGGATTCGAACCAACCACCTTTGGTCCTGGATTGACTGCTTGCAAGGCAAATGCCGCTGTGCTATCTCTCCGGGCCGCTCTGTTGATTTTCCATGTTTTTTAGGTAGTCAGTAATCTCAGCAATTAGGAATGTTAAGGATTAGAACATATTCATGTTTATAAATAAAGTTATTCTAATGAACAAAATCAGTTCTGACAGAACATTTATGCTGATTTCCTAACAATTCATTAACTTTGCTCACTTCTCCTCAAAATTATCAGCATCCTTTTGAATGAATCTAAATCTATCTTAACTCCACAGGTTGTTCCTGTTGGCTATTAGAAAATTTCATTAACTTGTCTTTACTCGGTGTTTCAAGTTGGTTATTGTGAGAATTGGTTTGGAATTCTTTGATAGGATATTATGGATGGGCTAGTTTATCAACAGCATGTTTCTTTTTCCTTATTTGGAGACCTGGAATTTAAGATCCTGGCATTGGCATACTTGACATTTGATAAATAGTGTGGGAAAAGTGGAATAAATAGGTGGAATAGAAGTGGCATAGGCTGGTGATAGAGTGTCTTAAGCATTGTGTGGTGGTAAAGGAATCTTTTACAAGAAAACTGTAAAAGTCATCACTACTGTAATCATGTTACCTTAAACACAGTAATAAAAAAAGAAGAGCTCATTTTCCTGGTTTAATCCACAGACAATCATCTTTCTAGAGGGAGTAAGGAGCAAGGAGCTTTTTTTTTTTTTTTTTTAATAAGGGAATTAGTCGCATTCATAAAAGTTCCACCCTCATGAACTAATCCACAGCTAAAAGTTCTACCTTCAAATACGATGACAAAAAGGACTTCGTTTTCACAGATGAAAAGTCTGTTTTTTGCTTGTTGGTCTCTTTTCTCCCTTTAACCACGAAAAGGATGTGTGATCTGGGAGAATTAAAGGTATCTGGAAAAATTAGGTCATATAATATGTATGTTACTTTGATTATGGAGGTACTTGGCACATGTAAAGGAATGAATCAGAACTTAAATTCATCTCATCTCCTAAATCCCCATGGCCGCCATTACAGACTTAGTAATGCTGAAATAGAAGTGTTAGTGAGATTAAGTACAGTCCCTGCTGGTTGCTGGGTGGGTCCCAAAGCAGTAAGCTGATACTCATCAGGTTCTTTCCTCTATTACCCTTTCTAGACTCTCTGTTCTCGAGTCCTCCTCTAGCATTCTGTTTGTCCCAGTACTTGCATACAGGGTGTCCTAGATTCTTATCACTGTGCATGTGAACCCTTGAATTTTTTGGTTTTCGTGGGTTTATTTTTTTAACTTAACTGTTTGAGCAGGTGAAAACTGTTTACGAGGATACCCAACAGGATGTCATCGTGCAAAATAGATCTCTCCCCTGACTTCCTTTGCAACAACTGATTCTACTTCCTCATGTTAATGACCTTTCTGTGCCTGCAGTTTACTGTCATAAAGATCTCTAAAATTACATGTGACAGCTTTAGCTTTAATTTTAGTGGAATTCTTACCATATTTCCTGCTGACAGTAGTGTCTCTGAAATAAGGATGTGTAGATCATAGAGCCCAAACCAAAATTTCAGGGACAAAAATTATGCATTCGCAGGAGGTCACCAGGCTGATTATAAAAGTAATCCATTCCAATTTCCATTTCTAATTCTTAATGCCATGGATTCTACCTTTTGGAATCACATTACCAATGTGAAATCTTTATATATGATGTAAAATGTATCCTATAGAATGTTGTCCTCATCTGTCCAGGGTGTCCTCTCCAAATTGCATCCTATCTGAATAGGTCAGGAAACCATGATTCTTCAACTCTGTAGCTTCTGAATGATATGGCATTTTTCAGGTCCAGTGGAATACTATAGTCAGAATGTCCCTATCATATTTGTCTCATGTGAGACCTGGAAGTGGTGATAGTCAATTCACTATATGCACTATATGTGATCACACATATAGTCTAAGAGCCAAGGTGAGTCAAGATGAATACTCTTTTATCGGTTACCACCAGTGGCTAGATGACATGTAAAATTATATCCAAACAGCAAATAGGATTCAGGAAGAGAAGATCCTAGTCCTTGAACTCTTTATCTTGTAGATCAGTCATCTACTAGCCATAGATGACATAGATGAGTCAACTCTTACTGTTTGATTTTTTAGGTATTTTCTCTGTTTCAGCCAACAACAGAAAGACAGACCTTAAAATAAAGATGACTAAGAGGCATTGTTTCTTAGCTCAACATTAATGAGTAATTTACGTATTTTCATCCTATAGTACTTCATGGTGGGCCATCCTGTCCCCAATCTCCCAAAAGTTTCCAAAATCACATACAATCAGAGAGAAACATTCCTTAGCCAATAGGGCTAGGTATATTCTTGTTTTTATAACATTTATTTTCTGTTCACACACAATGAGTAAAATTTTGTCTCCACCATCACATGATCTTTCCCTTTGCTTTTTTCCCATATCGAGGCTTCTTCTCAGTAGGAGTGAGGAGGTGGGGAGATGGTGGATATATCCAGCTTTGTTTGGTGGATATATCCAGCTTTATTTGGTGGATTACTGATGTTTGGAGGCCATGCAGTGCCAGGGCACTAAATTAGGTCTCAATCAAGCAAAGCATATACTCCAAACCTTAAGCCATGCCCAGGCTCCTGTTGTCTATATTATATTGGTATTGGCATTTACCCACTTAATCAATCATTCTACTATTGTTCTATCTGAAATAAAATCACACATATTTGTTTACTTTATGAGTTTGTGGTATTGAATAAGTTCCTTGGTAGATGCTAACCTTTATGGCATTTAAACTCTTGCATTGGCTACGTTTTCTCCAGAGAATGGTATATTTTAATCCTATCCAGAAGATTTGGCTAATTTTAAGAGCTTTAGTCCCTTGCAAAAAGATTTCTTCCTACAACAGTTAGCTCTAGCTCCATGTTCCTAAAGTATTATTAAATACACTTAGCCTTTGCCCTCAAAGTTGCTCACATCTCACTTTCTTTTTTTTTTTCTTTTTTTTTTTTTATTTAAACACCTTGATTACATACATGATTGTGTTTGGGTTTCAGTCATGTAAAGAACGCCACCCATCACCAGTGCAACATTCCCACCACCAATGTCCCAAGTCTCCCTCCTCCCCAACTAACCCCTGCCTGTACTCTAAACAGGCTCTCCATTTCCCTCATATATTCTCATTATTAGGAAAGTTCAGAATGTAGTTATTTCTCTAACTAAACTCATCACTCTTTGTGGTGAGCTTCCTGAGGTGAGCTGGAACTTCCAGCTCTTTTCTCTTTAGTGTCTGAAAATTATTATTGCAAGAATGTCTTTCATTTTTCTTAAAACCCATAGATGAGTGAGACCATTCTGCGTTTTTCTTTCTCTCTCTGACTTATTTCACTCAGCATAATAGATTCCGTGTACATCCATGTATAGGAAAATTTCATGACTTCATCTCTCCTGACAGCTGCATAATATTCCATTGTGTATATGTACCACAGTTTCTTTAGCCATTCATCTGTTGAAGGGCATCTTGGTTGTTTCCAGAGTCTTGCTATGGTAAATAGTGCTGCAATGAATATGGGTGTAAGGAAGGGGTTTTTGTACTGTATTTTTGTGTTCTTAGGGTATATTCCTAGGAGTGGTATAGCTGGATCATATGGGAGCTCGATTTCAAGTTTTTGGAGGAATCTCCATATCGCTTTCCATAAAGGTTGAACTAGACGGCATTCCCACCAGCAGTGGATAAGAGTTCCTTTCTCTCCACATCCCCGCCAACACTGTTTATTCTCATTCTTTGTGATGTGTGCCATTCTCTGTGGTGTGAGGTGGTATCTCATCGTTGTTTTGATTTGCATCTCCCTGATGATTAGTGATGTGGAGCACTTTTTCATGTGTCCTTTGGCCATTTGTATTTCTTTTTTGTCAAAGTGTCTGTTCATTTCTTATCCCCATTTTTTGATGGGATTAGATGTTTTTTTCTTGTAAAGTTCTGTCAGTGCCTTGTATATTTGGAGATTAGCCCCTTATCTGATGGGGTATTGGGTGAATAGTTTCTCCCACTCAGTGTGGTGGCTCTTGTATCCTGGGCACTATTTCCTTTGAGGTGCAGAAGCTTCTCAGCTTAATAATATTCCCATCTGTTAATCTCTGCTTTCCATTTGCTTGGAGAGTGCAGTTGTCCTCCTTGAAGATGCCTGTAATGTCCTGGAGTGTCTTGCCTATATGCTGGTTCTATATATCTTATGGTTTTGGGGGCTGATATCGAGGTCTTTAGTCCATTGGTATTTTAACCTTCGTACTTGAGTGATAGCTGGGGTGGGTCTAAGGTTCAATTTTTGCAAGCAGCTATCCAGTTGTGCCAACACCACTTGTTGAAGAGGCTTTCTTTGCTCCATTATAGGATTTCTTGGCTCCTTTATCAAAAATTAGTGTGATTGTATGTCCGGGTGAACATTTTCTGAGTATTCAAGCCTATTCCACTGATCGGGAGGGCCTTCCTTATTCCAATACCATGCTGTTTTGATAACTATTGCTTTGTAAGTAACAGTTTAAAGAGTTGGGGGAAAGTAATTCCTCCCATATTCTTTTTTCCCAATGATTGCTTTGGCTATTCGAGGGGTGTTTATTGTTCCAAATGAATTTTCAAAAGTGTCTGATCCACTTCTTTGAAGAATGTCATGGGTATCTTTAGGGGGATAGCATTAAATCTGTATAATGCCTTGGGGAGTATTGCCATTTTGATGATGTTAGGTCCTGCCAATCCACGAGCAGGGTATCATTTCCATTTCCGCGTGTCCTCTCATTATATCTTGGAGCAGAGTTTTTATAGTGTTTTCTCTGTATAGGTCCTTCACAGTTTTTAGTCAAGTTGATTCCAAGATATTTGAGTTTGTGTGGCACTAATTGTGAATGGTGGTTTGTTTTCTTAATGTCCATTTCTTCTTTATTACTGTTGGTGTATAGAAAGGGCCATTGATTTTTGTGTTTTAATTTTTGTAGCCTGGCCACCTTGCTATAGTGAGTCTATTGTTTCTAGAAGCTTTTTGGTAGAGGTCTTTAGGATTTTCTAAGGTAGAGTATCATGTTCATCGTGCAAACAGCTGAGAGCTTGAACTTCTTCCTTTTCTATCTGGATACCCTTGATAGTCTTTTTCTTGCCTAATCGCTATAGCAAGTAACTCTTCCAGTGCTATGTTGAATAGGAGTGGTGAGAGAGGACAAGCCTTGTCTTGTACCAGAATTTAGATGGAAGGCTTTTTAGTTTTCTCCGTTGAGGATAATATTTGCCGTTGGCTTGTGGTAGATGGCTTCAACTGAGATTGAGAAATGGTTCCTTCCATTCCCATCTTGCTGTAGAGTTTTTGATCAAGAGAATGGGTGTTGAGACCTTATCAAATGCTTCTCTGCATCTATTGATATGATCATGTGGTTTTTTTAATTTTTCTTGTTTATTGATGTTGTTATGGATGTTGTATAGATTTACGGATGTTATAACCAGCCTGGCATTCCTGGGATGGAGAACCCTAACTTGATCATAGTGGTATGATCTTCTTAATGAGGCATTAAATCCTATTTGCCAGGATTTTGTTGAGGATCTTTGCATCTGCATTCATCAGCGATATTGGTCTGTAATTTTCTTTTTTTGTAGCATCTCTGTCTGGTTTAGGTATCAAGGTGATGTTGGCTTCATAAAAGCTATTTGGAAGTGTTTCCGTTTGTTCAATTTCATGAAAGAGTCTTGCCAGGATTGGTAGTAGTTCCTCTTGGAAAGTTTGAAAGAATTCGTTAGTGAATCCATCTGGGCCTGGGCTTTTGTTTTTCGGCAGACCTTTGATTACCATTCTAATTTCATCAATGGTGATGGGGGTGTTTAGATATGCTACATCCTCTTCCTTCAACCGTGGAAGATTATAAGAGTCCAAGAATTTATCCATTTCTTCCAGGTTCTCATTTTTAGTGGCGTAGAGTTTCTCAAAGTAGTTTCTGATTACCCTTTGAATCTCTCTCATATCAGTAGTGATCTCTCCTTTTTCATTCCTAATACGAGTATAGTCAAGTTTCTCTCTCTCTCTTTCTTTGTTAGGGTTTGCCAGTGGTCTATCAATCTTGTTATTTTTTTCAAAGAACCAACTTCTGGCTTTTCGTTGATCTTCGGATTGTTTTTTGGGTTTCCACTCATTGATTTCTGCTCTCAGCTTTGTTATTTCCTTCTGTCTTCCTATTTTTGGGTTTCTTTTGTTGAGCATTTTTCTAGTTCTATTAGCTGTGTCAGTGAGGCTACTCAGGTAAGCTCTTCTTCCTTCCTGGATGTGTGCTTGCAGAAGCTATAAATTTTTCCTCTCAGTGACTGCTTTTGCTGTGGTCCCATAAGTTCTGATAGTTTGTGTCTTGATTGTCATTTGTTTTCCTCCGAGTAACCTTTTGGATTTCCTCCTTGATTTCATCTCGGACCCTGCTGGTTATTGAGTATGAGGCTGATTTTAACCTTACAGGTGTTTAAGGTTTATGTCTTCTAGGTCCCTTTGGAATTCACAAATAATTTCAGCAGCCCTTGTGGTCAGCAAAGGCAGTCTGCAAAATTTCTATCCTCTTGATCTTATGGAGGTATGTTTTATGTGCCAGCATGTAGTCTATCCTGGAGAATGTCCCATGTACATTGGAGAAGAATGTGTATCCAGGTTTCTGGGGGTGGAGTGTCCTATATATATCCACTAAGCCTCTTTCTTCCATTTCTCTCCTCAGGTCTAGTATATTCTTGTTGGGTTTCAGTCTGGTTGACCTATCCAGTGTTGACAAAGCCGTGTTAAGGTCCCCCACATTTATTGTGTTGTTATTGATATTATTTTTCAGATTTGTCAACAGTTGTATTAAATATTTTGCTGGCCCCTCATTCGGTGCATATATGTTTAAGAGAGTTATTTCTTCCTGCTCTACATACCCCTTGATTAATATAAAATGTCCATCTTTGTCCCTTACAACCTTCCTGAGTATAAAGTTTGCATTATCTGATATTAGTATGGCCACTCCAGCTTTTTTATGGGTGTTGTTTGCTTGGATAATTTTTCTCCAGCCTTTTATTTTGAGTCTATGTTTGTTCTGACTATTCAGGTGCGTTTCTTGTAGGCAGCAGAAGGTTGGATTGAGTTTTTTGATCCATTTAGCCACTCTGTGTCTCTTAACTGGTGCATTTTGTCCATTGACGTTGAGAGAAAGAATTGTCCTGGGATTTAACGCCATCTTTATATCAAAATTTGGTGTGTCTTTTGGGTAGTCTTGTCTTAGATTAGGTCTTTCAGTTTTTCTCTTAAGACTGGTTTTGTGTCTGTGAAGTTTCTGAGCTGTTTTTTGTCTGTGAAACCATGTATTCTTCCGTCAAACCGGAAAGTGAGTTTTGCTGGGTATAGTATTCTGGGTGAAGCATTCATTTCATTCAGTCTTGTCACAATATCCCACCACTGCTTTCTGGCATTGAGTGTTTCTGGTGACAGGTCTGCTGTAAATCTCAGGGAAGCTTGCTTGAATGTAATTTCCCCTTTTGATCTTGCTGTTTTCAGAATTCTGTCTCTATCTGTGGGATTTGTCATTGTGACTAGGATGTGTCTTGGGGTGTTTTTTCTGGGGTCTCTTTTGGTTGGTACTCTTCGAGCATGTAGGATTTGATCACCTATATTCTTTAGCTCTGGAAGTTTCTCTTTAATGATGTTCTTGACCATTGATTCTTCCTGGGAATTTTCTTCCTGGGTCTCTGGGACTCCAATGATTCTTAAGTTGTTTCTGTTGATCTTATCATAGACTTCTATTTTCATCTGTTCCTATTCTTTGACTAATTTTTCCATTGTCTGCTCATTTGCTTTAAGTTTTTTGTCCAATCTCTCCTGCTGTATGGAATTGTTATGTATCTCATCTTCCACAGCACCAAGTCTATTCTCAGCTTCTGACATCCTGTCCCAGAGCTTATCCATTTTGTCATTCACTTCGTTTACTGACTTTTTCAGGCCTGTTAATTGATATGTTATTTCAGTTTGGAGTTTTGTGATTTCTGTCTTCATATTTTCTTGGTTCTTATTAGTGTTCTGTTCAACTCGATCCATGGTTTCTTGGAGTCCATTGAGCATCTTCCATATTGCTAGTCTAAAGTCCTTATCTGAGAGGTTGATTAGTTGGTTGGCCATTATCTGGTCATCAGACTTGTCCTCTTCATTCTCTATGTCTGATGCTGGCCTGCGTTGTTTCCCCATTGTCACACTTGTATTTTGGGTTTTTCTACGTGTTGTGGTGGTATTCATTGGCTATATGATGTAGGCAGCACACTTCTCTGGCTCCGCCCTTTCTGGATGGGCTGACTTGTCTCTAGGGGATGGGATTCCTCCGTGGGTGAAGCCTCACACTGGATCAAATCTTAGGCCCAAGCATTCAACGGAGAAGACAGTCCGAGGAGGAATGCTTGCTTCTGTGTTATAGCTCAGATCTTAGTGTGATTTTTTCTTCTTGTTATGATGGTGTTCTTTTCTTAGAAAGAGTGCACAGCCGCGTAGCGAAGCGGAGCGGCCGTGCTCTGCTGGAGCCTCTTTTGCCCCACTCCCAAGAGTTTCACGCAAGAGGACAGTAGAGAAACATTTACAAGGAGCACTCACAGTCGGGCTCCACTGGGCGGGCGCAGATTCGTGTCTTTTCCCTGCCTGATGTCCCAGACAGGGCAGCTGGCTTCTGCGAAAGCCCGCCGGTTTTCACCTTCTCACATCTCACTTTCAATTCAAGGTTGAAAACATATTTTTTGTAAGGTCATCTGTGTCCTAGGAGTGAGCCTCACCTAATGTCTAAGCATTTAATAGTGGTCAGAGTCAATCCCTCACCTCTTAGAATAGTAGAAAAGGACTAAATTCAATATCCAAAGTAAAGATGTCAAGCTGCCAAATCATTTTTTGTTTGTTTGTTTGTTTTTGGGTCACACCTGGCAGTGCTCAGAGGTTACTCCTGGCTCTATGCTCAGAAATCTCTCCTGGCAGGCTCAGGGGACCATATGGGATGCCTGGATTTGAACTACCGACCTTCTGCATGAAAGGCAAACACCTTACCTCCATGCTATCTCTCTGCCCCCCCCCCAACTGCGAAATCATTTTAAATAGGTAGATATTTTGGTTAAAAACTCTGAGACCTTCTCAGAGTGCATGATCCATTGATGATAAGATTAGTGCTGAAAATTTCTTCAGAATTCAACCACTAAAGTATTTGCTCCTGAGAAATTCCTGGACCACGGGATAAAGGGGTCTGGTCTATAGTACCTTTCCTAAGCAGTTAAAGTATCAGGCTGCTTACATAAAATTACATAACAATATCACTTTCAGCCAAGACAATTTTGACTGTCTAGATCATCAAGATTATCTGTTCCAAGGCATTTGTTCATATCTCAAAACCTTGAATACCACAGCTGCTCAGTGAGTTGGCCTGAGTTCTGAAGTAAGAGTATCAGAGATTAAAGCCCAGGTTTCCACCATTTTCTACTTGTATTATGTTTTACCAGCTACATTTCTTTATTCCTACTTATTTATCTAAAACCTGGCAGTATTCATCTCTCCTTTATAGGAGTCTTGAGAAAAATAAAGCAATCTATAAAGTCTAACAACGTGAGCTACTACCATGTCATAGCAGAAAAATGAGTGGCTATCTCCTGCCCTACATTTCTGTGTTTCCCATTCATTAAGGATTTTTCTTATCTCTTCAACTTTTCCTTTTAACCTCCCTTTAATTTTATATTTATTATAATTAACCCCTCAAAAAAATCCCCCGAGCTTTCCATTTTATTTGTACTTAATTATTTTAAATTCACCAAAAATAAGAGAGAAGAAAAAATTAAGGCAGCATGAAATATTTGAAATTCGTTCCTTCAACATTCAAATCATAAAAAAGGCCAGTATTAGGTTCAAAAGAATAATTGCAGACTTGCCTGGTAGTCTATAGAATTCTGTTCCTTGTTCTGGAATCATCAAGAAAACAGTGCTGGGAAATACTCTAATCTTTCTTCACTGGGTTGGTATATCAGTTTTAATTGATATTCTGTGCCAAAAAATGTTTTTGGCAATTTTTCCTCCTTGTCTATGCCAAGACATTGCTCCTGGGTGGATAACAATAAAAAGAGGTAACTTATAATATACAGTTCAATATGAAAGGAAAGTTAATAAGAAGTAAAATATATTTAGTATATTCTTGGCTGAAGGACCAGAGTGTCAAGCTACAAGAAATCTTTTTGGAGTGATTTTATAATGTCTGTACTATGAAATAAAATTGTTCATGAAGTGTGTACAGAAGGCATAACCCTCTACCTTTAACCACAAGGGGACCAACGTGTATTTGTGTTTCTTCCTTGGGACATTTCTGATTCCTTGAATATACATCAGTCCACTCCCACTCTGTGAGATTTCAACCTGGTTTTATAGAACCAATAGACAGCTGCAGACCATAGGGATGGAGTAATGCAAACAATTGTTAGACCACCAGGACTTAAAAACAAAAGGAAAGCAAAATATTCACAAAAGAAACCAGAGCTGGAGAGATGGCAAGTTCTTGCCAGGCATCCATGGAAAAAAGAAAGAAAAGAGACTTTCCAGAAATCAGTAATTTAAACTGACATGGCTGCCTTCATTAAACTTAACTTAGAGTTGAGTTGAAAAGCTAGTGCCATGTTCATAAAAGATGCTTCAAAAATATAAGTGAAAGAAATCACAGCGGGGATCATTCTAAGCATTCCCTTGAAATTATAGAAATCTGTGAGATCCCAGTAAGATCTAGAAAAGGAAATTATGGTAGTTGCAGAAGAGTGTTCACATTTTATATGCTGAATAACCACCAATATATACACATCATGCTCACAGGAGAACTTTATCAGCCATCTCCTTTTTAGTGATCAAAGGTGTGTCATAAACAACTTTGAAGGAGGATTGCAATTTTTTTTAGTCTTCTTTATGCAAAAGTATTTTTAAACTGTTTAGCTAGATCATATTGACCACATGGTAGAAAAACATTCATTCTGCTTCACTTTTTTTTTTGCTGCAAGAAAACCAAACAAGCATGACTGAACAAAGAATATACTTCAAAGTCCTCTGCTTTGGTAGGAAGTGCTTTCGAGCAAAAAATCATAAAGTTTTGACAATTAAACCTTTGTGAGAAATGATGAGCGCCTTTCTCCCACCTCTTGTCAAAGTCATTAAAAAGGAAAGGAGGGTTCCCTTCCGCACAAAAGAATGTCCTCAGTCACAGGAAGAATCGTGTTCTAACAGACCTTCACTTGGCCCCGAGCATCCTGCCTGGCACCAGGTTAAGAAGTGATTTTGTAATATATCACACATATTCACACATACACACACACACTACACACACAAAAACTCCATCTTGGCCCCCTTTCATTTTCTTTCTTTTATTTATCCTTTTTTATTTTTATCTACACAATCCAACCCTCTAACAAATCTTGTGGGAATTTCAAAGCAAGTCGTTGGAACAAACATATGACAGTTGGAAACTCCAAAGATAAGTAAGTCAGAAGATACTGGCAGTTGTCTCAGTCAGTCCCTTGTTCCTTCAGCTGTAGTTCACAGGTGGGAAAAGATAGTTTTTTTTTTCTGGAATTTTCTGGAATTACGGAAAAAATCTCTTGTGCCAATTGTCCACCATTCAGATCTCTATTTGAGTAGTTTTCTGAACAAATCAGCTTGGTCAGAAAGGGGCCAGACTAGGCGTAGACGGGAGTGGCTATTTTTATTGCTTCCAAAGTCAGCCTCTCTAGGGCTATATTTGAGGGTTAGAAAGAAGAGTCCAGACCAGAAAGGTTTGGCACCAGCCTCTTTACAAGAAATATAGATGAGTAAATATCAGATATTTCAGTTAGGAGGCATCACTTTAATTCAAATCACTAACTCCACTAATATCTGTGGGAAGCAATGAATTAGCTTGACCCCATAGTCATAAAAATTCTTCTTTCCAATTAACATCTCAAACTGATATTATCTACATTAACTTTTTTTTCTATTGTGGGCTGCTTTTAAATCCACTGATGGAAATTAATTACTACATTTACACTTGTCACAACAAAGAAAAGGGTATTTATCAATGTCAGTAATTTTTAAATCTAGACTTTTAGCAGCATATTCAACACATAATGAGCCTAGGACATGTCCTAGTTGTGTGTGTGTGAACTCAGAAAAGAGATGATTCTTAATCATTTTTTAATTTAATTAAAAAGCCATGATTGGGTTGGAGGATAGTACTATGAGCAGGGCACTGCCTTGCATGTGGCCATATTGTCACAAGCTCTGCTAGTTGTAATTCCTGAGTACAGAGCCAGGAGTCAAGCCTGAGCTATTATTGGGTGTTACCCAAAACCAAAATCGAAATGCACATAAAATTATTATTTACAAAGTTATTGATAGTTGAGTTTTAGGCATATAATATTTCAACACCAATCCCACAGCAGTGTCTACTCCAACAACCAGTGTTTTCATACTCCATCATCCCCAACTCCCTATTCCCTGCCTATCACCTTGAAAGTATATTACAAAATTTAGTGATTTCTAACACAGGAAACGGGATGGAGGGCAGCTCCCATGGAAATAGACATATAGTTTATGTTTAGAGAAAATAAAATATAAAATGGACATGTAAAAAGATTGATAATATCATCTGTCCTCTTGATGCATTTAAGTTCTCAGACAGAGGGTCATACAATCCACCCATTGTCTCCTACCTGCTTACATTTTGGGTACACAATGAGGTAGGGGTTAAACTCCAGTAATACCCCAGAATTATATCTGGAAGAACTAATCCAAGCATGGAAACACTGTATAACTTTTCAGTAGATACTTAGAGTTTTTCATATTATAATGGTGTTGTCCACCAAAGATATTTCCTTTAGGTCATTATTTTGTTTTCCATCATTCATGCTGACTGTATCAGTTTCTAGTAATACACTGAATCAGGGTCAGAGAGTGTAAAGCTGGTAAGACACTGCTCTTGCATGCAGTTGACCCAAGTTAGATATTGGCAACCCACATGTTTCCCTTGAGTCTACCTTGAGTGACTCCAGAACAGAGTCAAAAGTAAGCCTTGAGCATTGCTAGATGTGGTCCATAAACAAGCAACTCAAAACACTGAACCAAATGGGAATAGATGAATGGTAAATGTAGAGTTTATGAAATTTACCAATGACACCTTGCCTAACCTGGTAGAGGGTAGTTCCTAACTCCTATCTCTTATTTAATAAACCTGTGTTTTATTTGGTTGCATTTCCATAGTAGCTTTGAAAGCAAGAGAATCAACAATGTGAGATCATAAGCAAAAGGGGTCTCCAACCTTCTGAATATTTCTGAAGAGATTTCATTAATAAGTGACCCGATTCTGCTAAGCAGAGCCTTAAAATACTTCACTTTATGAAAAATCACAGCCATATAGTCTCATGTATTCTAATGACACAAGTTCATCTGCCTCCAATTGAAAGGATTTAGATGTTTCACATTCTCAGTTCTATTATTAGGCCATCTGAAGGCTAGGAAAAATTTATGATGCCTGTTTTTACTAATCTCCCATGTTTAGTAAAATATTTTAAAATGCTAAAGCATTTAATCATTTTGTATTGACATAAGCTCGGAGTATTCTTCTAAAAAGACTATCTACCTTAAGCACAGGTCTAGACTGCAAAGCATATTTGACTGAGAAAATTGAGTTCATGAATGCTGTCAAATTTTGCTTCTAACATTCACAAGCTCTACCTAGAATTTTGCCATACTGTCCTAAGCAAGCAATTAGACAGAAGCATGCTTGAAATTTCATTCAGTCCCAGCAAAGCCTTTTAATTATTAGATACATTTTTTAATCTAGTGTCAGGCAATAATGATACTCCAAATGTAACAAAAATGGTTTAAAACTCAAAGTGAATTACTTCCTTTTACCATAGTGTCATGAGTTGCAAAGATTGATATTTCAAATTTAGCTGAGAATAGAAATCCTGATGTTTTGAGCAGCTGTCAATGTATTTAATAGTATCAAAAGTATGGTAAATGGCTAAGAATCTCTGAAGCAAAAAATATGGTCTGAAAAAAATTACATTTTAGTGTATACTTCTAGAGTTGGAAGTTATTTCTAGTGAATAATATTTTGAAGCTTAATCCCTCAATTCTAAGTTTTAATTTCTGCTACCCAACCCCCTTTCTGGAAGTAAGAAGCCAGTGCTGAAAATTACTGCTTTCAATATTTGACACAGAGTAGGTTTTGTATCTATGAGCCCTGATTTTTCAAAATCACTCCCTCTGTCTCAAAAACACTCCCTTTGTGAATCTGAGCTCCCCAGAAGTGCTCAAAACCCTACAGACCATTATTGATGATGCTTGGCCACATGCACTGGTCTGTCATTTTCTGTCAGGGTCTGGTGATGAAATACAACTCAGGACCAGTGGTTCTTACAGAATACTGGGTGCTTGAGGACCATGTAGTGATGTGGAAAAAACTATTAATTTGGGGGCATCTATGTGCCAGCTATGTGCTCCAGCCACAGAAGTCCCTCTCTAAATTGCTATTTCCTTGAAATCAGCCTCTCAAACAGTGCTCATAGTGTCCAGGGGCCATTTCTAGTAATACTTGGCCAACCAGGGTAAATATTTCCATGATAGGATCCAATATTGTTGCACTATGTTATGTGAGGTACAGTGATGCTTTTGGCCATCAGAAACACCACTGTTGTATCCTGTGTGTGTGTGTGTGGGGGGTCCTCTATGGCTACACACTATAGTGTTCCGTGAGCCAAACTCTGTCTGGAATTGAATCTGGGGCCTTGAGCATGTAGGGTAGGGTATGAATGGCCCTTTACCCTTGCAATATTGCTCTGGCCCATAAATTTTTTGTTTGTGTTTTGGGGCCATACCTGTTGATACTCAGGGGTTACTCCTGGATATGCGCTCAGAAATCGCTTCTGGGATGCCAAGAGATCAAACTGAGGTCTGGCCTAGGCTAGCACGGGCAAGGTAGACGCCTTACTCCTTGTGCTACTGCTTCGGCCCCTGAGAAATGGCCCAACTAATTTCCTAAGGTTTCTTTCCTAAGGTTAGTTTCACGATTTGATTATTATTGGTGATGGTGAATGAGATACTTAGAAACTCATTTTTTTCCCCTAGAATCTATTAGGTCAAAAGAGTCCAAATCAGAATCATAAAAAAGCTAGTAACTCTTTGCAAGTCTCTTCACAATAGCCAAAATGTGGAAAT